>NW_024412395.1:94710260-94935063 GCF_014898765.1 Herpailurus yagouaroundi
TCTCCTTCTCCTTCTCCTTCTCCTTCTCCTTCTCCTTCTCCTTCTCCTTCACTTTCTCCTTCTCCTTCTCCTCCTCCTTCTTCTTTAATGCCTTCCTGGACTATTTAGTTGAAAACCAAGAGTTCTGAGAAAGTTTAGTCATGCCTCTCCAGCTTTGCCCATCACTGGACTCCTTCTGGGTTACCACTGCCAAATATTTGAACATTTCTGAGAGATTATTTTTGTGGAAATATGGTCACAAGTTTCAGGGAAATTGACAAGTTTCTAAGAAGTTGGACTCCAAGAAAGAGGTTCAGTGTGAGTGGAAAGGAATATTTTAAGCAAATCTGCTCCTAAGACCTCAGCTATATTCAAGAGAGATTAAACAGTATTCTAGAATTAAGGAGAAAGATGACAAGGGGTGTAAAAGTCTTTATTTTAAATATGAAACAAAGAGATTAAGTTTCTGAAGTGTTACTAGAAGGCTAGACTGTCTTGAAAGAACTATTCTCCCTGTCTCTTTTTTCTTTTCCTTCCTTTTTTTAATTTTCATTTTAGTATGGCATGGCAGTCCACTCCATTAACCTTCCAGAGAGAAGTGGTCGAGAAATCTCAATCATGGGACCAGGATTCCACCCACTTCTTGGTGACAGTGTAGCCCAAATGGAGGCTCCCCTCTTCAGGTGAAGGCCAGAGGTCCTGAAAACCCATACAAATTTACAAAGTAACTCACCACCTGTGTTCCCACCCCATTTTCTCCTTGTCCATCTATTCTTCCACTTGTGTCTCTCTTCCCTTAATAAGCAGAGCCTCTCTATGAGCATGTAATACGCACACCCATAAAGATGGACCTCATCCCTTTTCCTCTAGGTATTTCACCTCCAGGAAATTTCAGTCCAGTAAGATTTCACTCCAGTATGTCCTTTGGGCCTGACGTTCCTAAATATCAAACATCCTATGTTTTAGGTCTTTTCATCCCTACTTGCTCTCAAAAACTAAGAGTGCATAAAACTGAGCATGAGCATGATTCCTCGGGTCATGTTTCTCTTGTCGGTTCAGCAGCGGCTTTCTAACTGTGTTTCACCAAGCCTTCTAAAAAGTCACTACAGAAGAAAGGATATAGAATGGAAATGAGAAAAAGCAAGTGGACCTTCAGGAATGTTCGGGGGTCTCTATGAACTCAGACACGGAATGTCAGAGTTTGGGAGGAACTTAGAAATGATAGCCCACCTCCTGCCAATCTCACCAACTGTGGAGTTGGTCAGGGAGCTGGACACAACATGTGCATTCTCTGAGCTGTGTTAGTGACAGAGCTGAGTAGGGGACCCAGGTTTCCTGATACCTTTATAAAGCATTTCCAATCACATTATCCAGATGTTTGTTGACTCTTGGGTAGAAATGAGAAGCAGAAGCTTCGTTTCTACCTGGGATCAGCACAGTACCCTCTATTGAAAGTGTTCTCGTCTCTCATGGCTGCAGCTGTGAAGAGTCAAGTCAACTCCAGAGGCTGACTGGAGGAGAGACCCCCAAGTCCACCATCGGCTGTGAAACCACCAAGGAGCAGCAAACCTCTTGAGAGAGGTCAGCAATGACCACTAGTTCCCTTTTTCTAGAAAACCATTTTCTCTCTCAAGGCCCCCAGCCCCAACACCCAGCCTCAGCTCTGGAGAAGTGGCTCTTCGTTGAAAAGCCAGCACTTGACCTTGCTGAATAAAAGCTAGAGGGGCATTCATTCATCACGGAAAATTTCCTAAGCTAAAGGAATGCATTTATCTTAATTCTACCCTTATGTTTATATAGTTCTTTTCCTGGGAACTTCTCTTAATTGCAAAGAGAGAAAGAGGAAGGAAAGAAAATCCTCAAAGAACACACTTTATAGAACCCTGTACTCAGGTCATGCTGATAAACCAAACCCTCTTGGTAGGGTTGAGAGCACAGTGATTAGGTTTCTATTACCTCAAATAACCAGGGTTATGTGGTCAGACCATTTCCTGAAAGTGTTCTCCTTCCCTGAAGGCCCACCCATCCCAGCCCCTTAGACTTGCCTTGAAGGTTGTCTGGGGTTTACCACCACTGACTGACCTCTAACAGTAACAATGCCATTTTCAACTCCATAATCTCATTCCATCCTCACAGCCATCCTGTGAAGTGGCATAGAAACATGTTACAGGTATCTGAGGTCCCAGCTAAGGGAGTCACTTGCCTGAGATGACACTAATAGCTTTTTCTCTCACCCAGAGTAAAAACCAACCTCCTTAGCATGGCCTACAAGGGCTTACATGATCTGTTCTGTGTCTTTCTCTCTGACCTCATTTTCCACCACTTTCTGACTCTTCAGCGATATGCCTGCTTTCTGCTAAAGTATAATTTTTAAAAGTTTGAAACATTATTTTCATAAAAATATGAAATCAACACATGTCAAATATTTCATTCAACTCATTAATTAATGAGAGCACCTGTGTTAACATAGGCTCAGAAGAGAATCTGAAGAACAGACAGATATGTATACACAGGCTATCAGAAATGTTGAAGTGAGGGGCACCTGGGTGGCTCAGTCGGTTAAGCATACGAAACCAGCTCAGGTCATGATCTCGCAGTTCACGGGTTCAAGCCCCACATCAGGCTCTGTGTTGACAGCTCGGAGCCTGGAGCCTGCTTTAGACTCTGTGTCTTCCTCTCTCTCTGCCCCTCCTCTGCTCACATGTTGTCTCTCTCTTTCTATCAAAAAAATAAATAAATAAATAAAAGATTTTTTAAAAAATAAACGTTGAAGTGAATTTATTAGTAGATGCAAAACTGGATAATATCACACGAGACAATAAAATCCAATGTTTGGATCAATAAAACTGACACATATTTGGTTAGGCTGATCAAGAGAAAAAGGGGGGACTCAAATTACTAAAATCAAGAATGAAAGAAGACACACAATTACCAATCTGACAGAAATAAAAAGATTTATAAGTGAACACTATGAACAACGGCATACCAACAAACTGGAAAACTTACACTAAATGGATACATTCCTAGAAAGAAACAAATAATAAAAATTTAATCAAGAGGTATAAAAACTAGGAATACATCTATAACAAGTAAAATAAATGAATTAGTCATTTTAAAACTTACCAAACATTCAAGAAAAATGAATAGCGATCCTTAAAACTCTCCCCGAAAATATTCGAAGCAGAAAACACTTTTCAACTCCTTATGTGAGTGACATCAGTGTTACTTGGTCCTCACACACAAACACACCATAAGAAAATAATACGGGAACAGACTAATATCCCATATGAGTATAGACACCAAAAATACTCAACAAAGCACTAACAAAGTGAATCATGAAACATACAAAAAGGATTATACACCAAGACCATGTGGGACTTAACCCAGAAATGCAGGGTTAATTTCACATCTGAAAATCACTTAATGCAATACACCATATTAATTGGATAAAAGACAATGCCATATGATTATCTCAATAGCCATAGGGGAAAAAATTGACAAAAATCCAACACTCTTTATGATAAAAAACACTCATCAAACCAGGAAGAAAGGAACTTCTTTCTTTGTGGTAAAGACCATATATGGAAACACACTATCACACTTAATAGTGAAAGGCTGGGGACACCTGGGTGGCTCAGTTGGTTGGGCATTTGACTTTGGCTCAGGTCATGTTCCCATTCCTGGGTTCAAGCCCCGCGTCAGGCTCTGTGCTCACAGCTCAGAGCCTGGAGCCTGTTTCAGATTGTGTGTGTCTCTCTCTTTCTCTCCTCCTCCCCCCCCCCTTAAAAATAAATAAAACATTTAAAAAATACAGTGAAAGGCTGAATGTTTTCACCATAAGATCAGGAACAAGACAAGAATGTCGATTCGTACAACCTCATTAACTTTGTTAGGGGGTCTAGCCAGGACAATTAGGTGAGAAAAGGAAATAAAAGGCATCCCCCCCCCACAAAAAAAGAGAAAAGTAAAACTATCTATTTGTGTATGGCATGGTTTTTTATATAGAAATTTCTAAGGAATCCACTAAAACACTATTAAAACTGGTACATGAGTTCAGCAAGGGTGAAAAAATACAAGATTAATATAAAAACATCACTTGTATTTCTACCCTCTAGCAGCGAACATTTTGAAAGTTAAATAAATAATTAAATTTACAATAGTAAAATACTTAAGAATACACTTTAAAAGAAGTACAAGACATACAATGACAATTATAAATTGTCATCAAATGACGGAACATTTAAATAAGTGGATAGATACTCCATGCTCATGGATCAAATGACCTAGGATTTTTAAGATGACTTTACTCCCCAGATACAAAACTATCCCTATCAAGATACCAGCTGCCTTTTTTTTCAGAGACTGATGAGCGAATCTTAAAACTCCTATAGAAATTTAAAGGACTCCAAAGAGTTAAAGCAAGCTTGAAAAAGAAGAACCAGGTTGAAAAACTGACTTCCCAATTTGAAAATTACTACAAAGCTACACTAACCAAGAAAACACAGTGCTGGCACAAAAACTGACATGTGGGTCAATGAAGCAGAATTGAGAGCCCATAAATAAACCCACACATTTATGATCAATTGATGTTCAACAAGCATGCAAAGATGATTCCATGGGGATAGAATAGTCTTTAGAAAACGGTACAGGGGGGCGCCTGGGTGGCGCAGTCGGTTAAGCGTCCGACTTCAGCCAGGTCACGATCTCGCGGTCCGTGAGTTCGAGCCCCGCGTCGGGCTCTGGGCTGATGGCTCAGAGCCTGGAGCCTGTTTCCGATTCTGTGTCTCCCTCTCTCTGCCCCTCCCCTGTTCATGCTCTGTCTCTCTCTGTCCCAAAAATTAAAAAAAATAAAAATAAAAATAAAAACGTTGAAAACGGTACAGGGACAACTGGATAAGAAACAAACAGATAAACATGGGGAAAAAGAAAAGAGAAAGGCAAACCAGGAAACAGATTCTTAACTATAGAGAACAAACTGATGATTACCAGAGGGGAAGTGGGCAGGGGGGATGGGTTAAATAGGTGATAGGGATTAAGGAGGGTGCTGGATGTTGCATGCAAGTGATGAATCACTAAATCCTACACCTAAAACTAGTATTGTACTGTATATTAAATAACTGGAATTTAAATTAAAACTTGAAGAAAATCTCTCTCTCTCTATCTCTCTCTCTCTCTCTCTCCCCCCCCTCTTTATTTAAAAATTTAAAAAAAATTAAAAAGAGGGGGACACTTGGGTGGCTCAGCTGGTTAAGTGTCCAACTCTTGATTTCAGCCCAAGTCATGATTTCACAGTTGTGAGATCAAGTCCCGCATCAGGCTCCATGCTGGGCATGAAGCTTGCTTTAGATTCTCTCTCTCCCTCTCCCTCTTCCTCTCCCCACCTCCCTCTCTCTAAAACAAACAAACAAACTTGGAGAAAAAAAAATTAATGTAGACCTTTACCACATAGCACACACAAAATTAACTCAAAATGAATAGACTTAAAGGTAAGAGCGAAGACAGTAAAACCCTTAGAAGAAAACATAAAAGCCAATCTTCATGGTCTAGGGTCAGGAAATGGTTTCTTTGATATAATAGCAAAAGTACAAGCAACAAAAGAAAAAAAAATGATAAATAGGACTTAAAACTTAAAACTTTGTTTCTGCCAATAATACCATCAATAAAGGGAAGATAACCCTTATAGTGGGAGAAAACAGTTGCAAGTCATATATTTGATAAAAGACTTGTTCACAGAATATATACAGAATTCTTAAAACTGCACAGTAAAAGGCAAGTTTAAAAATTGGCAAGGCTTTAAATAGACATTGCTCCAAGAAAAATATAAATATGGCCAATAAGTGCATAAATGATGTTCAACATCATTAGTCATTAGGGAATGCAAATTAAAACCACAAGAAATCACCTCATATCCACTAAAATGGCTGTAATCAAAATGATGGATGATAATAAGTGTTGGCAAGGATGTGGAGAAATTGGAACCCTCACACACTGCTAGAGGGAATGTAAAATGATGCAGCCACTTTGGAAAACAGTTTGGAAGTTCCTTAAAATATTAAACACGGACCTGTCATATGACCCAGCAATTCCACTCCTAGGTATATACCCAAAAGAAATTAAAACACGCATCCACGCAAAAACTGGGTCTGACTACTCATAGAAACATTAGTCACATTACCCCAGCGTAGAAATAACCCAAATGTCCACAAACCAATAAATGGAAAGACAAAATGTGACATTTCTATACAATTCAATAATATGTGGCAATAAAGAATGAAGTATTAATACATGCCACAACATGGGTGAACCCTGAAAATTATGCTAAGTGAAAGAAGCCAGTCCCAAAAGCCACATAGTATACGATTACCTCTATATGAGATTTCTAGAAGAGGCAAATCTATAATGACAAACAATAGATTAGTGATTATCTGGGACTGGTATGGGGGAGGGGATGATGGAAGGGAACCTACTAACAGATAAGGGGTTTTCTTTATGAAATGGACAGAAATTAGATTGCAGTGATGTTTGCATAACCCTGTGAATATACTGAGAAAGCATGGATTTAAGTGGATGAATTGTATGGTATAAAAATGTTATCACAATAAAGCTGCTTAAAATGTATTGTCCGGGGCCATCTTTCCTACAGGGTAGAATTCAGTTGTATATCTACTAGGCAAAATAAATCATATTGCTTTGGAAAAGAATCATTTGCACTCCTATCAGATTTCTACAAGTTGAATTCCATAACTTAGGCAATCAAAATTCAAAGAGGAATATCTCAGTATAATCAGGTAATTCCAGAAAATACCCTGGACAATGCCCAGCTCTCCACTGAAAGGATAGCTGATAATATCCTGCCCATTTCCAAATCTAGGACTATCTTTCCTTGGCATGCCTTTGAAAATTTCAAGCATGTTCCTACCAAAAAGCCTTTGCCAGTTCTATGACCTTCTGCTTCAAGGATCTTCATACGTATCTTAACCTGGTTGATTTTCCTTTTTCATTCTGGTCTTTGTTCAACTATTCCCTTCACAGAGAGAACTTCCATAAAATACATATATTAGTTATCTATTACTATTTAACAAATGACTCCCAAAAGCTCTGGTTTTACATAAAAAATATTTATCTCATAGTCGTCCTCAGTCAGGAATCTAGGGTCAGCTTATCGGGGAGGTTCGGGCTCAGGGTCTCTCATTCACCTGCAGTCAGGATATTGGCAAGACCTGCACTCATCTGAAGGTTTGTCTGGGGCTGGAGAACCAGTTTTCTAGATGGTCCCTTACAAGGTTGTTGGCAGGAGGCCTCTGTTCCCTGCCATGCGAACCTCTTAAGCAGCTTGAGCGTCCTTATTACATGACTGTGATCTTCCCCCAGAGCAGACAATTCAACAAAACTCAGTGGAGGAAGATACAATGTTTTCATTACCCAGCTTCCAAAGTCATACTCCATGACTTCACTTCGGTCTTTGTTTCAGGATCAAGTCACTACATCTAGCCCACACTCAAGGTAAGGGGAATTAGCCTTCACCTTTTTCTTAAATTTTTTTAATGTTTATTTCTATTTTGAGAGAGAGAGAGAGAAAGATACAGAGAGACAGAGCACAAGCGGGGGAAGGGCAGAGAGAGAGGGAGACAAAATCCAAAGCAGGCTCCAGGCTCTGAGCTGTCAGCACAGAGCCCGATGCGTGGCTCAAACTTATGAGTCATGAGATCATGACCTAAGCCAAAGTCAGATGCTTAACCAGCTGAGCCACCCAGGCACCCCTAGGTTTCACCTTTTGAAGAAAGTATGAAAGAATGTATGGACCTATTTTAAAACCCCCTAACACACTCCACACAAACATACCCTCCTGTCGGGTACTCCCTACTGCCTTATTCAATTTTTGTTTTCTCCACAGCCTTCGATAATGTTACTTAATGTGGCAAGTACCAACTTCCCCACTATAACGCAAGACCTATGGAGACAGGAGTTTTGCCATATCCCACACCAAATACTCAGCACCTAGAATCGTACCTGGAGTATAGTAGCTCAATGACTATTTGTTTCTTAAATATACGAATGTATGGATGAGTTACAGGAGCAAAACCAGGCTAGGAGTTATGACTCCTAACCTTGTATTTTCCCAATATTTTATCTCAGAGCAATTCTAAAGTTGGAATGTAACTCAAACAGTGGTTTCAGGTGGGGGCAAAAAGGGGATCCCTCCCAGTTCTCCATGAAGTCACTCCAGTCGAGACCTCCTCCACTCTTTGCAGATGCAAGACAACACTGCTGACCAAAATTTAGGAAAGTCTTTCTCTGCTCCACACACACAAACAAAAACCCTCCTGTCTTTTAAGAGTCAATGTGGGGGCCTCAGGGGGGTGGGACTGGGGATTCATTGACAGGGCCCACGTGTCCTCCCCTACTTATGAAGAGTAAGTTGGGAAAATAGCGAGGCAAGCCTGGATCCCAGGCGAACACATGCATTACGTCTAAGTGAACACAAGCTTACGTCTAAGCTTGAGAGTAAGAGATCTTGAACACTACCTTTCACGTTCATGTTTGTTTGTTCAGGACTTAGCAGCATTTCTGAAGCCAAATGCTGATATTCCCTGGCTCTGCAAAATCCACACCCAGTTAGGAAGTGGATTGTAAGGGGGTTGGGAGGTCTCCACTAATTTGGTGAAAGCCTTATTTTCCCTACTCGTAAAATGGCAGGTGCGGTCGGGGAGTGCATACATCACTTCACATTCTTATTCAGGTTCTAATATTTGCTAAAGTTTAGAGATGTCTTAATATCTCTTGAATCGTCTCTGCCAGCTCCTTACCAGAGTCAGCATGGGATGCAGTTGCATTCCTCTCTCCCTTCTCTAGCAGCCTCTAGAGTCTAGAAGGCTGGGACCCCACCACACGCATACACACACACACACACACACACACACACACACACTCACACACACACACAGAAAATGGAGCTAGTAGGGTGTCTTACTGCTTCCCAGCCTGTGATGTGCCCTGCATCTGCTTCCCTATAAAAGAAGAAAGGGGGGGGGGGGAGAAAAACCCGGGCGGGGGCAAGAAGAATGGCAGCCGCTCCAATGTGGAGATGGGGGGTGTTACTGCAGAATGACGGCGAGTTCACCAGCTCATGGCAGGTTCATGTCTCACTGCTCCCCTTGGTGTCCCCGCAAGAAAGCTTCTAAATCAAGACCAAAGGAGCCCGGGTCCTCAGGGCAACATCAAGCCTGCCATGGGACAGACTTGGGCTTAATAAGCCCAGTGTCCTCGCTGAAGGGATGATGCTGAGGGTGGGACGGGGTCAAGGCATTGATACTGACCTTGCAATTAATTTGCAGGGAGAAAATGTTTTAAAATTTTCCATCTGTGTGTCTGCCTCTGCCCCGTGGAGGAGCAGCGGCCTCAAAACAATAACAATGATGATAAAGAGGAAACCAAGGGCCACTCTGTGTCAGCCCTGGCTCCAGACCACTCCCTTCCCCGCAGAAGGAAAGGACATAGGACTGTCTCCCCGGGGAATGTCTGGGAAACCATACCCTGGCTAAAGAGTTGGGTCCTAGGGCTGGCACGTTTCAATCAAAAGCTCTTTTAGCAGAGCGGAGGAGGAGGAAGAATAGAAAAGTTATCAAGAGGCAGGGCAGGAGTAAAAGGGCAGAAAACGAGGATTTTTACTCTGGGCCTGTGATATATGCAAGCTGACAAACGTGAACGCATGTTGGGGCTGGGCCTGCTCTCAGAGATGGGCCGGATGCCCTTTTACTTCAGATGAAGAAATGGCAGAGATTAAAGGCTCCTGTTGTAGTCTTGTCAGTGGGAAGGTCACATGAAGACAGGAGGCTATTGGTAGAGCTGCGGATGGGACTGAAAGGGTCTGAAGCAACAAGCGAGAACCAAAGATGCTGGTTTTCCGTGATCTCTAGAAACGGATCAACAGTATTTAGTGACTCTTCGGGAGGATGATCGAGGGCGTGGCTAAATTGTTGGCGTGGGACACCGGGTGCGTCAGTGGTGTCGTTTATTGAGACAGGAGACACAGGAGAGGGTGTGAGACTGTTTCCCATTTGAGAGGGAAATTCAAGTGCAACGTCCAATAATCCATTAGGCTTAGAGCTCCTGAGAGAGGCCAGGTCTAAGGGACGATAGTGCGCAGGTGACAATGGCAGTCTTGGGAGTGGACTCGGGGGCACTCTGTGAAAACACAGCTGTAGAAGAGGACAGACAACAGGGCTCTTGAAGGGCACTGGTGCTTGAGAGGCAAGGACGGGAAGCAGAACTACAAAACCTAAGGAGATGCCAGAGGGTTAAGGAAGGAGTAGGGAGTGGGGGCATGAAAGCCGCAAGGTGCTGATTCCAGCATCCGGGGATTGTGAGCCCCAGTGTGCACAGCTGGGCTCCGGGAGCTTTTGCTCTTTGCTGTCTATCTGTCCTTCTGTGGTCAGGATGAGGCAGGAAAATCTCCAATCTATTTACCCTTTCGGTTCTCCTAGACCTCCCAGTATGATGAAGTTGTACAGAGGCCACACAAAGGCGTGGTTCCCAGATGTAACTGAGGGTGGGTGCCTCCAGGATGAGCCTCCCCTCAGAGAGTCCCCTGGAGGCGGCACTGACCCCACATACTGAGGGTCTGCTGTGCAAATGCGTCTTCAGGCCAGGTGGACGCTGCGGCCGTATCTACAAAATCGCAACCACCTGGACTGTTTCCTGTTAGCAGACTTAGAGAAGGGGTTGCAGAAAAGATGAGAGGAAAGGGGGAGAAGAAAAACAGTAGAGAAGAGAGGAAAAGGAAGAGCAAGGAAAAATCAGTGGGAATCAACATGTAAATGGAAGTCTATGCTTTCAAAGACTTGGCTTCTCTTTGAATTCGGCAAAGGGTCATCAGCAAATACACAATAAGCTTCTACGACAATGGTGTGAATCAGGACCTCAGATGAGCTTCACAGTTCAGTGAACTAGGAGTCAGACGGTGTAGGAGAAACAGCACAAGGGTAAGAGTCATGAGACTTCAGTTCTACATTTGGTTCTGCCAGCAGTGAGTTGCGTGACTATGGGGTACCGCTCTTCAAGAAACGTCTCCCCAGCAAGTAGACAGTCAAGGCTCTACGTCAGGTCCCACAACCAAAAGTAACGTGTAAGACATCGTCCCTACTTAGAAGCAGCTCCTTGACGACAAAGCAAAAAAAGTCCTGCTGGGAACCAAAACAGGAAGAAAAGGTTTGAATCCCAGGGAAAGAGGAGTAGGTTTTGAAAGATGAGCATGATTTTTAGAGCCTGCAGTTACCATAAAATGGTTTATGTGACAGAAGTTTTAGGAGCGAAAACACAGAGCAGAGAAAGGATAAAGAATTGTTAGAGAGCCCTGGGCATCCATTTTCACTAAAGGATGGCTACATGCAGGAGGGAAGGGGCAGATAAGGCTGGAGGCACGGCATGGACCTGAGTAATCCACACTTGATCAGCTTGGGGCAGGGGAAGCACTGAAGGTCTTCTGTTATTTATGAGATTCCAACTGAAGTTTTGTCTCATTAAGATCAAGTCACCTTAAGTACTGCTAACTCATGAAGTGGGAGACACAGAATCTTGAAAGACAATTCAGGAAGCTGTCTCAGTCACTTGACTTCCACGAACCTCTGTGCCCTCATCTACCCAAGGGAGGACTGGGGGCAAGCTAGTATCCCAGGTCTCCAGTCTGTTGTAACATTCTGCTTCCACGTTTAATTAGATGCGGGCAAATGGAGAATAAGAAGGCAATTTTCAGGAGAGGTGAGTGCCACACGGCACGAAGGTGCTAGAGGTGACCCGAGGAAATTTGCCACTGATCGTTTGTGTGCCTGTGTTGTTATTTTAAAAAGTAATCGATGGGGCGCCTGGGTGGCGCAGTCGGTTAAGCGTCCGACTTCAGCCAGGTCACGATCTCGCGGTCCGTGAGTTCGAGCCCCGCGTCGGGCTCTGGGCTGATGGCTCGGAGCCTGGAGCCTGTTTCCGATTCTGTGTCTCCCTCTCTCTCTGCCCCTCCCCCGTTCATGCTCTGTCTCTCTCTGTCCCAAAAATAAATAAACGTTGGAAAAAAAAAAAATTTAAAAAGTAATCGAATGTTCCCCAAGATTATTCAATCATTTGGTCTCGTGTGATTAGAGGCTAACTTATCATTTTTGGCATCCCTTAGGTATGGAAGCCATGTCTTATCTGTTTGTCACCTTACCAGTGCTTGGTGTTGAGTAGGAGCTTCATGCATGCCCCACGAGTGAATGCACTCGAAGGTCCTAACACTAGCTCTATCACAAAAACAAAGCGCGAAATGCCCAAATGCTTAGTATAACAGAGTGTGAGGCCAAACATCCAGCTACTTCATGTTTCTTTTGGGAGACTATTTTCCCTGTTTATCCCCACCCTCCTTTGCACGGGCTTCTCCAAAACATTTTAGGAATGAGTACCCATTCTTAATGCTAACTGTTCCTTTTTTTTTTTTTTTTTTTTTTTTTCAAAATGAAAAGTTGTACAAAGTTATGCAGGCAAGCACAGAGGTATGCATTGATCTCAAGAAATTGGGGCTGTCCCCATGTATTACCCCCATTATTTTCCACTGTGGGCTCCCAGATGGGTTGGATGGGGCTCAGTGTTCTTCAGTTAATTCCACGTCTTGCCCAGCCAGCTCCCAGGAGCTGAATCCAGTCTGGAGCCCCAGATCTGTGGATTGTGGACTTCCCCAGCATCCAGTCTTCATCTTTAAAAGGGCCGGCTCGGCCAGGGACCCATCCTCTTGATTTCAGCTCAACAATCTTGCCTGTTTTGGCAGGACGTGCTCCCACCAAGCTTGGGTATAGTCACATGTTGGGAAGAGTATGAAATTCTTCTCTCTGTTACTTCTTGCCCTCCCTGAAATAGTCAACTGGACTCTAACACTTGGTTTGGGGAAGAATTTTATCCTGAAGCCATCTGGCGAGACAGAGGAAATATCTTTTTATATTTTGCTTTCCTCAAGCATGCTGGGCCAAGATAGATTCATGTTTGTCTCACAAACAGGACATGACTGTGGCTTCTGGGGGCACCTCACTGCAGGGCAACGGGGTCAAGGGGAAAAGAAAAGGAAAGTCGGATGCTACTCTGCCTCTATCCGTCACCAACTTGGGGACTTGTCGAAAATCCAACCTCCGAAACCTGCCCTTCCCTGCTGATACGTTGAGGGTGAGCCCCACACATCTCCCCTCAGTCTAGGGAAGCCAAAGCAAGGGAGGAATGGTGAAAGTGTGAGCAGCACTGACAACGGATGTCAGTCACGATCAGCAGATCAAGAGCAGGCTCTTGACTGAGATTTACAGGTAGATTTGTTCATCGAGTGTAGGATACTGTGCTCCATCCAAAGGACTTCTGCCCAAGTTGGACCCAAAGTGTGCAAAGCAATTCCTTCTGTGTCTCTTTTCCTCAGCCTTCTCGTGTCTACAGGACACATTACATTTCAGTGTGCGACTGCACATCAAGCAAAACTGAAGTGGAGAAAAGTGGTATCTAACCACACCCGGAGTTCTTGGTCAGTTCTTGGTCACCAAGAGTCTGGCCCCACGATTCTGTATAACGCTACAGAGGAAAGTATGATAGTACCAATAAAGAATTGGGGACAACTTTTAGAGCTTCTTGTTCTGAGCCACATTCACCTGTAATGAAGAAAAACACCCATTAGTGAATGAGTGGTGACCCAAGACCCTCGTCTCTTGGTGACCAAGAGACCAGGTAATGCTTTTGCTTTCAAGCCTATGAATGGCCTCTCTGTCGGGGCTGTGGGCAGAAGCTGCCATGGCCCAGAGGAGAGTCCTGCCATCCTGAAGATGCGACCACGTCATCTCTATACACTCTTTTCCTTTTTGTAACTGTATGCCTGCTTATCTAACCGCCTCTTCTCTCTTGGTAGCAAGCGCATTTTGTCACGGATCAAAATGAGTCGACTGGAGCGTCCACTAAATTATCGGTGAGGTCTATGAATGGTCTGGATCGGTGTCTGATGTAGAGGAAAGGAATAATGACCCTGGGGTAGACAGAATAGGTCAGGTAGCCTGAGGCCTGGGAAACACAAACATAGTATGGATTTCTACTTTCTGCCTTTGGTACAATTCCAAGCAAATGTGCTTTTTCCACTTTACATCCCAAACTCAGGTAATGAGGTAGGAAAAGTTAATGTGACTGAGAGTTGAAAACAACGAGGGCTGCCAGTCTGGCCTCCCATTCTAATCACTTGCCAGACATCCATCCAGCTGAGTTGCTACAGACTACAAAGAAAAGGTCTTGGGATGTCAAACGATTGGGTCTAGGCCTATGTCACATCTCCTCATTTTACTTACGCCTGGCTGTGTAACACAGAGCAGGTCACTGGAATTTTCCGTCTCTAAAGTTAGCTTATAGCTAAGGGCCGACCTCCCAGAGGGCAAAAAAGCAGATTTCAGCACTTCAGCACCCTGGTGTTGCATTGGGGTGCTCAGCCTAAGGGTCATGATGTGTAGAACATAGATGTGTGGGTACCACTTCCTGCTGGGCCTCCAGTGCAAGGCCGAGAAATATTCTTTCTATTCTTTACTGATTTTTTTGGTTTGCATGTGTTCTTTATTTTCTTTGTAGGTTATGAGGATCTGGGGTAAAAGACGGGTAGATCCTAGTGATCTAGGATCTCTATGGGAACTGGATTTCAGTTGAGTGTGAGCACTTACCTACACCAGATAGGAGTGTGGCCAGGCACTGACGGCCGGGAATTGGTGTGTCAGGCAAGGCAGGAGAGGAGCCAAAGGGGAAAGAGGATAACATAGGATGACAAGTCCAAGAATGGACCCCCTCAGGGTCCCAGGACCCATGCTAAGGGGCCCAGACCTGCACAGATCCCTACAGTTAGGGGCTGGCATCAGGAAATGAATTTACAAGAGGCCATCGGTCCTTCAGCCCAGGGACTTCCCTTTATGGTCTGGCAGCCAAGGTCATGGGGGTTCTCCAGGTGAGGCTCTGAAGAGCTGTTGTGGAAGGCATGGCTGGCAGATCCCCCAGATTCTCGAGATTTCACCACTGTCCCCGGTATGTTGGCTAGGCGTGCCTCACTCCTTCCCCGCCTTCTGACTCCCAGGAAGGGGACGCCAGCCTGTCTGTTTTGTCTGGGAGACTTCCGCTGTGTTTCTGAGAAGTGCTGGCCTTTGAGAAGAGGCCCCCAGCCCTCCTCCGGTTCAATCCAGCTACAGAAAGGACATTCATTCCCTGATTGCACCTTGACAACGAGGAGCCCACTCACCTGCTTTGCCAGGAGGAAAGTCATGCTGGCACACTCCCTTCTCTTTCCTCTCCCACGCCCTCTCGAAACTTACTCAACATAGGCTGGAGCAGCCACCTAATTTAAACCATTCTTTCTTAAAAAATGTTTTTAATATTTATTTTTTCTTGAGAGAGAGAGAGAGAGAGAGAGAGGAGAACACAAGCAGGGAGGGACAGAGAGAGAGGGAGATACAGAATCCGAAGCAGGCTCCAGGCTCTAAGTTGTCAGCACAGAGCCCGACGCGGGGCTCGAACTCACGAACCGCGAGATCACGACCTAAGCCAAAGTCCCACGCTTAACTGACCGAGCCACCCAGCCATCCCTAATTTAAACCATTCTACTCAGAAGCAAGGGGGATGGGTAACTTGTTTCTGACACCTTGATCTTTCTGAAGATTTCATCATGTGTTTTTGCTGAGTCCCGTCTAATTTTCCCGGTCCCCAATTTCTTCTCTCATTCACTACTCCTGCCCCCCCCTTCGTTGGATCCTCATTGCATTGAACTCAGACACAGCAACGCCTCCTGGGAACAGATGCACTGAGACACTGTTGCACCCCACCCAACCCCCACACACGAAACCTCAGGACATCTATCTGGAAAAATAGTGGGCCTTTAACTACTGCTCAAGACACTGCCTAGTTTCTTCTTCTTTTTAAAGAAAATTTTACACCTGTAGAAAACAACACAGAGCCTTTGTTTTTAAAATTGTACAAAACAGAAGGGCACCTGAGTAGCTCAATCGGTTAAGCATCCAACTCTTGGTTTCGGCTTAGGTCATGATCTCACAGTTTGTGAGTTCAAGCCCTGCTGGTGATTTGCACTGAGGATGCAGACAGAGCCTGCTTGGGATTCTCTCTCTCCCCTCTCTCCCTGCCCCTATGCCTCTCTCTCTCTCTCTCTCTCTCCCTCTCTCTCTCTCTCTCTCTCTCTGTCTCTCTCTAACAAATAAGCTTAAAAGTTTTAAATTACATAAAACTGAAAAGTACCAAAAAGGTAAAACAAAAAAAAAATCCCTTCAATGTCTGTCACTAAAATAAACCTTACCAATAGTAAGTAAAAATCAGTTCTGGCATTTCTCAATACATAGAGACAGGCATAATTTGACAAAAATGGGATCTTATTACTTTCTACTTTTTTAAAATCAAAAGTACTAACTTTGCGTGCATGTAAACGAAGAATAAAAGACTGTTAGGAAACTTAAGTAATTGTTGAATATCAGAAAAATGTTTCCTGACCACATGAGATATTAATTGTTAGAAGAGAGCTCTTTGTTTGGGGTGGGGAGGTGGCGGGCGGCCGGGGGGGGGGTGGGGAGGAATTGCAAAGCTTTAAGATTTGGAAATCACTCTTTCTTAAAATTCTTTTTGTTTTAGACTTTGGCTTTTCAGGCCGGCGCTTGCATTTTGCATGTCGTTTTAAGCTACAGTCTTCAGAAATAAAATCAGAACTCACCAAGTGTTTGAATTATTCTTTACACTCCCGCTTCAAACTTTTGCATTGTTCTTGCTGTATAAATAGCACAAAAACTCGCCCTTGCACAGGCACGTCTATCCAGCGAGGGGGAAGGGATGGGAGAGATCCAGAGGATCTGATCTCTGCAGAAAAACCATTTGAAGGAAGCTAGTGCGGCTTTCTGCCTAATTCCCTTTTTCTTTTAACAATGGTGGTCTAGCAACTATCTTTAGCCAGGTTTCTAGAAAAGCATCTCCCCACCCAAATCTGCCCTATACCATGTGACTTAAAAAATATTAACCCTTAGTTTAATAGCACTTATGTATATGTGAATGTTCTTATAAAATTGCCTAAAAATGGGAGAAGGTAGGTATCAGAGTAAGTAAGTGTAATGCTTAACAAGCTGTGGGACATGTTTCAGTACCAAAGCGGCACTGAGTACAAAGCACCAAGAATACTCAGGTCTTCGAACCTTTACTCACATCTCTCTCTTAACATTTCAGGAGGTTCAACGATAGAGGTCAAGGTCGCTTCTGGAATCCTGATCTTCTCCTGGTCTTTAGCATCCCCTGACCCCCTCACACCTGCATGCTGGGATAGAACTTCCCCTTTCATTCCTGCCATTTTGTTCCCCATCTTGTCCTGTGTCTCAATCATCAGTCACCTGAGCACACTGGCGTCTGAGCGCGAATGCCAGTGTGCTCAGGTGATGTCATGAGGTCCTGCTGTATGCAGTCTCCTCTCTCTCTCAAGAATGCGTTCGTCCTGTCTCTTACCAGAGTGTGTCAGGTGGGGAGAAGATGAGCAGACGACATCCAAACGTTCTGTCCTAAGAAGAGAAGGGCAGAGTCTGTGAGCCTCACGGTGTTAACGATGGGCGTCGAGTCACGCGAGCTTTGTGGCTGCGCTCTTGGGAGAGGTGGCAATAGAAGGCCGGTGGCAGATTGTTTGCAACCTTATCATCTGCCTCTGGTTGATTTCTCTGCTTCCGGAAGCAGAAAAGAGTGGGAAATTAAATATGTGACGTGATGCCACCCTGTAATTAGCCTTCCCCAATATCAGAGAAAGCTGGTTTTCCTAGCACTCACAAGCATGGAGAAAGGGTCTTTTTGAAGGTTATTTTCTGTCATGGACCAAGGTTTCTTTGTTAGTGATTCTGAGTTTGATTCCTCTGTGTGTGTGTGTGTGTGTGTGTGTGTGTGTGTGCGCGCGCGCGCGCGGTGGGGCCTTGGGTGCAGATTGAATGGAGTAAAGAAAAGGAAGAGAAGAATAAGAAGAAAAGCATGCATCAGGTGCTTTTTAAAAAATCAATCCAAACAAAAATAGCAAAGGGATGTCTGCGGACAGCTATGCTGGCGGCGACCAGAACAGAAAAGGAAGGCCCTGCCTGCAGGGGCTGCGTAGCAACAGGGCTCTGATTGGCCAGACCGGTGCAGAGACTAGGCCCATAGCAGGGGCTCTGAGCTGTGCTCCTGCCTCCCGCTGAACTAGGGCAGGCCCAAGCAGGCTCTGCAAAGACATGCTCGGAATGATCCAGACTACAGCTGTTGGCTGACAGCACTTGTGAGTCCTGATGGCATTGGGCTTGCTAGCCCAACACTAAACATTGCAGCCCCCTGCCTCTGCCCGTTGCCCCCTGCCTCCCGTGGGTTGGACTTGTGCCCTCACAGACCATAAACTACTTGAGACAGGGTCTTACCAACCAAGATCATGCCGGCAGAGAAGGTCTCTGAAAGAAATCGGGCAGGATGTGAGGAGCCCGGTCTCTAGTTCTCCATTAGGCATTAATGAGTGTGTGCATGTATGATTAACAGGAAACTTACTATCTGCTGGTCACTGTGGCATATACTCCACCATATGAATCCATAAGCCCTCACAACTTAGGGAGATACAAGCAACTATCCCATTTTCCAGATAAGAAAAGAGAGAGGCCCAGGGATAGACGTTCTGTACCTATGCGCAGCACATGTGAATGCTCAAATATCTGCTGGGTGACAGCAGCTCAATGTCAACTGAACAGTTAAGTCACCTTATTGGCAACAAGTCTGGCCAATTTTGGCCTGAAATTAAAATATCAGGATGAGCCAATACTTCCTATTATTTAAAATAAGATACCTGGGGGCGCCTGGGTGGCTCAGTCAGTTGAGCATCCGACTCCAGCTCAGGTCATGATCTCACGGTCTGTGGGTTCGAGCCCCGCATCGGGCTCTGTGCTGACAGCTCGGAGCCTGGAGCCTGCTTCGGATTCTGTGTCTCCCCCTCTCTCTGCCCCTCCCATGCTCATGTTCTGTCTTTCTCTGTCTCTCGATAAGAAATAAACGTTAAAATTTTTTTTTGAAAAAAGGAATAAAGTTTAAAAACACTGTTGACTGTGGAGACTGGTAGGAATCCAGGGGATACCATTTGGCTCAGTGCCCCCCTTCTCTCCTTCTACCATGAAGTCCCCCTTAACTTCCAGGCGCCGTCTGGGAGGAGCGGAGCTCTACACCACTCAGACTCTCTTTGGGATTGGTGTTATTTAGCCAAAGAGACTAAAGTATCATTGAGTGGCAAGGTTGTTTTCCCACCAGCCAGTGCTGCAGAGACGCAGATCAGTCATAGACAAAATTCTAAAAGCTACACGAGCCACATTTTCTTTGTAGATTTGAATGCAGTGTGAATCAATCGGTACATAGCTCGGTTTTGTCCTCAGTCGTGAGAGTCAATATGAGTGATCATAATCGAGAGAAGCACATAGAAGGAAGACCTTTCCAGGGCTGTCTAGGAATTTAAATTCTCCACGTTTGTTCCATTACCTCTTTAAATCCTTAATTCTCGTGAAAACATTACTTTTTGTTTGTTTTAAGTCAGTGCTGTGGCTTAAAAGGCTGTGGTGGAAGGTATGGAGTTTAAGTTTAGAATAGGGACTATAGTAAGTAGAAAAAGTAAACAGAAATTTTTTTTTTTCGTGTGTACATGCACACACACATCCACACACAGGGTACACAAATGAACCAGATGTATGCTCTGACACTAAGCTGCTAGGCAATTACCTGGACTATAGGATCAGCAAAAGCCCGAGTCCAAAATTCAGAAGGCAGTTAATGGGCTTAACATCCAACATCCCTGGCATCCCTGTAATTCTTTGCTGAAACGAAATATAAAATAGGGCCTAAAGAAGTTGGGCTCTAAGCAAGTAAGGTTTCCCTCACTTGCCTGGTCCCAGCGGCTCTCCCTGCAGTGACAGCAAGCCCACCCAGTTGGGATAAGTTTTGCAAATGCAAGCAGTCCTGCCCGTGGTGGGTGGGGGAGAGAAGGCTCCCTGGCTCCCTGCTGCAGGGGAGGGAAGAGGGCACCCATCTGGCCCCGCCCCCTTCTCTGAGCGGTGGGAGCTCCAGGCCGGCAGATGACCCATGGGCTGTCCCAAACTGAACTCCCCTCAACGCTACCCTTGCTGCCAGCCTGCTCCCTGCAGAGTGAGTCCGCCTCTTACTGGCTCAGCCTTCCCTGCCTTATTTGGTTTAAATTACTTCTTTGAACTTTGGTCTCATTGTTTTTGGACCGTCATTTGGTCTGGAAGATTTTCTTTCCACGGGTTCCTTCTGTTCTCCTTCCTTTCACTCTCTTGGATGCGCTGCCCAAGGTCTCTTTTTACAGTTCCTTTTGGGTAGTTTTTATTACCTTCATGCATCTTAATCTGACTAGGGGGGAAGCTCCAGGAGCATCATCACCGCCCCCTCCCTGTGGATGGGTGCTTGTGTTGTTGCTCTGGGAGCTCCTCAGTTTAAAGGGCGGGGGGGAGCTCTTCTTCTTCAGCAGCTCCTGACCCAGTTCATGGAATGACCTTTTCTAGTTCGATCTGAGAAACCAGGTTCCACTGTCATCCTGTGCGGCCACAACTCACCCCCTGCTCTCAGGGACAAAACCATAGGTCTGGAACTGCCCTTCAATGGTCAAAGATCCCAGGCCACTATTTCTCTTTCTCCCCTAATAATAGCAAGAGCTTGGGGCGCCTGGGTGGCGCAGTCGGTTACGCGTCCGACTTCAGCCAGGTCACAATCTCACGGTCGGTGAGTTCGAGCCCTGCGTCGGGCTCTGGGCTGATGGCTCAGAGCCTGGAGCCTGTTTCCGATTCTGTGTCTCCCTCTCTCTCTGCCCCTCCCCCATTCATGCTCTGTCTCTCTCTGTCCCAAAATAAATAAACGTTGAAAAAAAATTTTTTTAAATAATAGCAAGAGCTTGACATGGCAGTTGAATTGGTTCGATGCTTTGAGCTGTGAGTCGCAGAAATCGGTAGGTCTTAACCAGCTTGAACAATTAAGAAAACGCGTTACTTCCTGTAACAAAAGTCTATGGGTAGGTAAGTACCAGAGTTGGTAAATTCAGAGTTCCACGACATCAGCAAGCCCCAGGTTCTTAACATCTTTCTGCTCTGCTGCCCTTGCTGCGGACGCTAGCTAACTACTGGTTATAAGGTAGCTACTGCAGTCTTGCCCACCACGTCAAAGGAGCTGCGCGCTTATTACGTAAGTTACTTCTGTCTTTCGGTGTCTTTCTTTTCTCACCCAAAATGGCAATACAAGCAACTACTTACATAGGGATTACTATCTGCCAACCAGTCTTCTAAGCCTTCTCATACATCAATACATCTTATCTGCACAATAATGCAGTGAGGTAGGTACTATTACCATTCCCATTTTCAAATGAGGAAACTGAGGCACAGAGAAGTCAAGTGACCTGCCATAATCACACAGCCAGTGAGGAACAAAGCTGAGACCCAACTCTATAGAGTCCTCGACCCTAACCACTCATTTTCCTGCCTCTTAATGAAATGGCAAGTCAATAAAAACAGTGCTTACCTACCCCAAAGCTGAACATAATTAAACAAGATAACACAACTCAAGCATTTGACCAAGCGGTGCGACCGAAACAAGTGCTCACTGGATACTAGGTAGAAATTCTATGGTCACTTCAAGTGTCTAAAGATCAGCTGGTGCAGGATAAGAGAAAGAAACAGCCCCTTACTGGTCTTGCCTTGGGCCAAGACTCTGTACCGCATCTTCTAGAACATCTGATTTACTTACAACTCACACCTTACACTTTCTTAGCTCGAGACAGACCACAGCAAAATCTCCCAAGAATACAAAACTACTTGATATGCAGACTCATCCTGTATCTCTACCTAAGCCGTGACCTTGGAAACCCTTCCCAAGTCTTTCCTCAGATATAAGGAAATCTCGCATTGCCATCAACCCATGCCCTACTGGTTTTCATCCTGTTTCTGCAGCTGTACAGTTCTGTCTTTCAGTGTTTTTTTCCTGAAAAATCATGAGAGATTTTAAATGTAGAGAAAAATCATACAGAACAACATAATGTACGCAGGTACCACCACAGATGTCATTTAAATGTTAATATGATCATAGGTGTCTGGTTTTTTAAAAGCTAACTAAATATGGGGGGCCTGGTGGCTCAGTCGGTTAAGCATCCGACTGCAGCTCAGGTCATGATCTCACAGTTCAGGAGTTCAAGCCCCGCATCGAGCTCTGTGCTGACAGCTCAGAGCCTGAAGCCTGCTTCAGATTCTGTGTCTCCCTCTCTCTCTGCTCCTCCCCTGCTCCCTCTCTCTCTCTCTCTCTCGCTCTCTCTCTCTCTCTTAAATATTTATTATTATTTTGTGAGTTTGTTAACTTTAAATATAAATGGTCTCATACTGGATGTAAGCTTCTACAATTTGCTTTTTTTTAAACCAAGGTTTATTTTCACTTGCTTTGTGTTTATTCTTCTGTGTTTCTTTTTTTAAATCCTATTTTTTCTCCTTCCCTGTCTTTAGCTGTATTAACAGACCTATAGGTATTCTTCACTCCTACCCCTCCCCCAGCACCACCCCCACAACCTTTTGTCCACATGACTTCTGGTTTCAAAGTCCAGTTGCATTTCTGCTATTCTAATGGTTACTCCCACATTGTTTTGTGAGAGAGGGTGAGAGAGAATCTGAAGCAGGTTCCGAGCTGTCAGCACAGAACCCAACTCGGGGCCCTATTTCATACCTGTGAGAGCATGACCTAAGCAGAAATCAAGAGCCTGAGTCTCAACCAACTGAACCACCCAGGTGCCCGTGCAAAATTTTAGCACACAGACTCATATTTACATTTTTCTGAGATCTAAATTTATAATCTTTAGCATCCCCTTAAAAAAGCCAAAGGTGTCGGTATGTTTTAACTTGTGAACCCTTCCCCCACCACCATTGTTTGTCATTCTGTCGTCTCAGCATCTAGCTGTCCCTGTTTTTCTAACACAAAATGTATGTTTGCTCTGCCAATAATTCACACATTTACTGAAATACCTCACAAGTACTTTTGTCTTCCTTCCAACCTTTCCCTCTAATTTCACTTTCCTCCTTCTCAAACTATGCCTGAGGGTCTGGGAGGAGTACGCACCCGTATTCCTTATGTAGCTGAATGTGTCCCTGTTTTGCCTGCATAACAGAATAATAATTTAGGTGGGTATGAAACTCTAGGTTAACTTTTTTTTTTCCCTCAGTGCTTTGAAGATATTAACTCATTCGTCTTTTGGGGGTGTTATGTGGCTGAAGATCATTCTTTTGTCAATCTAATTGTTATTCCTTTGTAGTTAAGCAGTCTTTTCTTTCCAATTGGTTTAAAAATATTTTTTTAATGTTTATTTATTTATTTTGAGAGAGTGAGAGAGAGTGTACGTATGTGTGAGCAGGGGAGGGGCAGAGAGAAAGGGAGACAGAATCCCAAGCAGAGCCTGATGCACGGCTTGAAATCACAAACCATGAGTTCCGAAAACAAACCATGAGTTGAGCCGAAAACAACAACCAGACACTGAATTGACTGAGTCACGCAGGCACCCCCCTGGTAGGTTTTAATATTTATTTTTTTACCATTCATGTTCTGCAGTTTCACTACAGCATAAGTAGATATTCTGTTTGCACTTTTATGTAAACTTTTAACCTAAGGATTCATGATTTCAATTCAAAGAACTTATATTGTTCTCTGCCTTTTTCTCCTGTAACTTTTGTTTGTTTTTTTTTATTTATTTATTTTATTTTATTTTTTTTATTTATATATGAAGTTTATTGTCAAATTGGTTTCCATACAACACCCAGTGCTCATCCCAAAAGGTGCCCTCCTCAATACCCATCACCCACCCTCTCCTCCCTCCCACCGCCCATCAACCCTTAGTTTGTTCTCAGTTCTCAACAGTCTCTTATGCTTTGGCTCTCTCCCACTCTAACCTCTTTTTTTTTTTCCTTCCCCTCCCCCATGGATTCCTGTTAAGTTTCTCAGGATCCACATAAGAGTGAAACCATATGGTATCTGTCTTTCTCTGTATGGCTTATTTCACTTAGCATCACACTCTCCAGTTTCATCCACGGAACTGGCCATATTTCATTTTTTCTCATTGCCACATAGTATTCCATTGTGTGTATAAACCACAATTTCTTTATCCATTCATCAGTTGATGGACATTTAGGCTCTTTCCATAATTTGGCTATTGTTGAGAGTGCTGCTATGAACATTGGGGTACAAGTGCCCCTATGCATCAGTACTCCTGTGTCCCTTGGATAAATTCCTAGCAGTGCTATTGCTGGGTCATAGGGTAGGTCTATTTTTAATTTTCTGAGGAACCTCCACACTGCTTTCCAGAGCGGCTGCACCAATTTGCATTCCCACCAACAGTGCAAGAGGGTTCCCGTTTCTCCACATCCTCTCCAGCATCTAGAGTCTCCTGATTTGTTCATTTTGGCCACTCTGACTGGCGTGAGGTGATACCTGAGTGTGGTTTTGATTTGTATTTCCCTGATAAGGAGCGACGCTGAACATCTTTTCATGTGCCTGTTGGCCATCCGGATGTCTTCTTTAGAGAAGTGTCTATTCATGTTTTCTGCCCATTTCTTCACTGGGTTATTTGCTTTTCAGGTGTGGAGTTTGGTGAGCTCTTTATAGATTTTGGATACTAGCCCTTTGTCCGATATGTCATTTGCAAATAGCTTTTCCCATTCCGTTGGTTGCCTTTTAGTTTTGTTGGTTGTTTCCTTTGCTGTGCAGAAGCTTTTGATCTTCATAAGGTCCCAGTAATTCACTTTTGCTTTTAATTCCCTTGCCTTTGGGGATGTGTCGAGTAAAAGATTGCTACGGCTGAGGTCAGAGAGGTCTTTTCCTGCTTTCTCCTCTAAGGTTTTGATGGTTTCCTGTCTCACATTCAGGTCCTTTATCCATTTTGAGTTTATTTTTGTGAATGGTGTGAGAAAGTGGTCTAGTTTCAACCTTCTGCATGTTGCTGTCCAGTTCTCCCAGCACCATTTGTTAAAGAGACTGTCTTTTTTCCATTGGATGTTCTTTCCTGCTTTGTCAAAGATGAGTTGGCCATACGTTTGTGGGTCTAGTTCTGGGGTTTCTATTCTATTCCATTGGTCTATGTGTCTGTTTTTGTGCCAATACCAAGCTGTCTTGATGATGACAGCTTTGTAGTAGAGGCTAAAGTCTGGGATTGTGATGCCTCCTGCTTTGGTCTTCTTCTTCAAAATTACTTTGGCTATTCGGGGCCTTTTGTGGTTCCATGTGAATTTTAGGATTGCTTGTTCTAGTTTGGAGAAGAATGCTGGTGCAATTTTGATTGGGATTGCATTGAATGTGTAGATAGCTTTGGGTAGTATTGACATTTTGACAATATTTATTCTTCCAATCCATGAGCAGGGAATGTCTTTCCATTTCTTTAAATCTTCTTCAATAACCTTCATAAGCTTTCTATAGTTTTCAGCATACAGATCCTTTACATCTTTGGTTAGATTTATTCCTAGGTATTTTATGCTTCTTGGTGCAATTGTGAATGGGATCAGTTTCTTTACTTGTCTTTCTGTTGCTTCATTGTTAGTGTATAAGAATGCAACTGATTTCTGTACATTGATTTTGTATCCTGCAACTTTGCTGAATTCATGTATCGGTTCTAGCAGACTTTTGGTGGAGTCTATCGGATTTTCCATGTATAATATCATGTCATCTGCAAAAAGCGAAAGCTTGACTTCATCTTTGCCAATTTTGATGCCTTTGATTTCCTTTTGTTGTCTGATTGCTGATGCTAGAACTTCCAGCACTATGTTAAACAACAGCGGTGAGAGTGGGCATCCCTGTCGTGTTCCTGATCTCAGGGAAAAAGCTCCCAGTTTTTCCCCGTTGAGGATGATGTTAGCTGTGGGCTTTTCATAAATGGCTTTTATGATCTTTAAGTATGTTCCTTCTATCCCGACTTTCTCAAGGGTTTTTATTAAGAAAGGGTGCTGGATTTTGTCAAAGGCCTTTTCTGCATCGATTGACAGGATCATATGGTTTTTCTCTTTTTTGTTGTTAATGTGATGTATCACGTTGATTGATTTGCGAATGTTGAACCAGCCCTGCATCCCAGGAATGAATCCCACTTGATCATGGTGAATAATTCTTTTTATATGCCGTTGAATTCGATTTGCTAGTATCTTCTTGAGAATTTTTGCATCCATATTCATCAGGGATATTGGCCTGTAGTTCTCTTTTTTTACTGGGTCTCTGTCTGGTTTAGGAATCAAAGTAATACTGGCTTCATAGAATGAGTCTGGAAGTTTTCCTTCCCTTTCTATTTATTGGAATAGCTTGAGAAGGATAGGTATTATCTCTGCTTGAAACGTCTGGTAGAACTCCCCTGGGAAGCCATCTGGTCCTGGACTCTTATTTGTTGGGAGATTTTTGATAACCGATTCAATTTCTTCGCTGGTTATGGGTCTGTTCAAGCTTTCTATTTCCTCCTGATTGAGTTTTGGAAGAGTGTTGGTGTTCAGGAATTTGTCCATTTCTTCCAGGTTGTCCAATTTGTTGGCATATAATTTTTCATAGTATTCCCTGATAATTGCTTGTATCTCTGAGGGATTGGTTGTAATCATTCCATTTTCATTCATGATTTTATCTATTTGGGTCATCTCCCTTTTCTTTTTGAGAAGCCTGGCTAGAGGTTTGTCAATTTTGTTTATTTTTTCAAAAAACCAACTCTTGGTTTCGTTGATCTGCTCTACAGTTTTTTTAGATTCTATATTGTTTATTTCTGCTCTGATCTTTATTATTTCTCTTCTTCTGCTGGGTTTAGGCTGCCTTTGCTGTTCGGCTTCTATTTCCTTTAGGTGTGCTGTTAGATTTTGTATTTGGGATTTTTCTTGTTTCTTGAGATAGGCCTGGATTGCAATGTATTTTCCTCTCGGAACTGCCTTCGCTGCGTCCCAAAGCGTTTGGATTGTTGTATTTTCATTTTCGTTTGTTTCCATATATTTTTTAATTTCTTCTCTAATTGCCTGGTTGACCCACTCATTCGTTAGTAGGGTGTTCTTTAACCTCCATGCTTTTGGAGGTTTTCCAGACTTTTTTCTGTGGTTGATTTCAAGCTTCATAGCATTGTGGTCTGAAAGTGTGCATGGTATGATTTCAATTCTTGTAAACTTATGAAGGGCTGTTTTGTGACCCAGTATGTGATCTATCTTGGAGAATGTTCCATGTGCACTCGAGAAGAAAGTATATTCTGTTGCTTTGGGATGCAGAGTTCTAAATAGATCTGTCAAGTCCATCTGATCCAATGTCTCATTCAGGGCCCTTGTTTCTTTATTGACCGTGTGTCTAGATGATCTATCCATTTCTGTAAGTGGGGTGTTAAAGTCCCCTGCAATTACCACATTCTTATCAATAAGGTTGCTTGTGTTTATGAGTAATTGTTTTATATATTTGGGCGCTCCGGTATTCGGCGCATAGACATTTATAATTGTTAGCTCTTCCTGATGGATAGACCCTGTCACTATTATATAATGTCCTTCTTCATCTCTTGTTACAGCCTTTAATTTAAAGTCTAGTTTGTCTGATATAAGTATGGCTACTCCAGCTTTCTTTTGGCTTCCAGTAGCATGATAAATAGTTCTCCATCCCCTCACTCTCAATCTAAAGGTGTCCTCAGGTCTAAAATGAGTCTCTTGTAGACAGCAAATAGATAGGTCTTGTTTTTTTATCCATTCTGATACCCTATATCTTTTGGTTGGCGCATTTAATCCATTTACATTCAGTGTTATTATAGAAAGATATGGGTTTAGAGTCATTGTGATGTCTGTATGTTTTATGCTTGTAGTGATGTCTCTGGTACTTTGTCTCACAGGGTCCCCCTTAGGATCTCTTGTAGGGCTGGTTTAGTGGTGACAAATCCCTTCAGTTTTTGTTTGTTTGGGAAGACCTTTATCTCTCCTTCTATTCTAAATGACAGACTTGCTGGATAAAGGATTCTCAGCTGCATATTTTTTCTGTCTAGCACACTGAAAATCTCGTGCCAATTCTTTCTGGCCTGCCAAGTTTCAAAAGAGAGATCAGTCACGAGTCTTATAGGTCTCCCTTTATATGTGAGGGCACGTTTACCCCTTGCTGCTTTCAGAATTTTCTCTTTATCCTTGTATTTTGCCAGTTTCACTATGATATGTCGTGCAGAAGATCGATTCAAGTTACGTCTGAAGGGAGTTCTCTGTGCCTCTTGGATTTCAATGCCTTTTTCCTTCCCCAGTTCAGGGAAGTTCTCAGCCATTATTTCTTCAAGTACCCCTTCAGCACCTTTCCCTCTCTCTTCCTCCTCTGGGATACCAATTAGGCGTATATTATTTCTTTTTAGTGTATCACTTAGTTCTCTAATTTTCCCCTCATACTCCTGGATTTTTTTATCTTTTTCTCAGCTTCCTCTTTTTTCATAACTTTATCTTCTAGTTCACCTATTCTCTCCTCTGCCTCTTCAGTCCGAGCCGTGGTGGTTTCCATTTTGTTATGCATTTCGTTTAAAGCATTTTTCAGCTCCTCGTGACTGTTCCTTAGTCCCTTGATCTCTGTAGCAAGAGATTCTCTGCTGTCAGCTATACTGTTTTCAAGCCCAGCGATTAATTTTATGACTATTATTCTAAATTCACTTTCTGTTATATTATTTAAATCCTTTTTGATGAGCTCATTAGCTGTTGTTATTTCCTGGAGATTCTTCTGAGGGGAATTCTTCCGCTTGGTCATTTTGGATAGTCCCTGGCGTGGTGAGGACCTGCAGGGCACTTCCCCTGTGCTGTGGTGTATAACTGGACTTGGTGGGCGGAGCTGCAGTCAGACCTGATGTCTGCCCCCAGCCCACTGCTGTGGCCACAGTCAGACTGGTGCGTGCCTTCTCTTCCCCTCTCCTAGGGGCGGGATTCACTGTGGGGTGGGGCGGCCTGTCTGGGCTACTTGCACACTGCCAGGCTTGTGATGCTGGGGATCTGGCGTCTTAGCTGGGGTGGGTAGGCAAGGTGCATAGGGGCAGGAGGGGCAGGCTTAGCTTGCTTCTCCTTAGGTGATCCACTTCAGGAGGGGCCCTGTGGCAGCAGAAGGGAGTCAGATCCGCTGCCGGAGGTTTGGCTCCGCAGAAGCGCAGAGTTGGGTGTTTGCGCGGAGCGAGCAAGTTCCCTGGCAGGAACTGGTTCTCTTTGGGATTTTGGCTGGGGGGTGGGTGGGGGAGATGGCGCTGGCGAGCGCCTTTGTTCCCCACCAAGCTGAGCTCTGTCATCCGGGGGCTCAGCAGCTCTCCTTCCCTTTGTCCTCCAGCCTTCCCGCTTTCTGAGCAGAGCTGTTAACTTATGACCTCCCAGACGCTAAGTCGCGCTTGCTGTCGGAACACAGTCCGTCAGGCCCCTCCGCTTTTTGCAAGCCAGACTCGGGGGCTCTGCTTGGCCGGCGAGCCGCCCCTCCGCCCTGGCTCCCTCCCGCCAGTCCGTGGAGTGCACACCGCCTCGCCGCCCTTCCTACCCTCTTCCGTGGGCCTCTTGTCTGCGCTTGGCTCCGGCGACTCCGTTCTGCTAATCCTCTGGTGGTTTTCTGGGTTATTTAGGCAGGTGTAGGTGGAATCTAAGTGATCAGCAGGACGCGCGGTGAGCCCAGCGTCCTCCTACGCTGCCATCTTCCCTCCTACCTCTCCTGTAACTTTTGATCAGATGCATGCTTAGACTCTCAATCCATTTGACACGCCCCTTACCTGTCCATCACATGCTGTTTGTGTGTGTGTGTGTGTGTGTGTGTGTGTGATTTCTCTTTCCGTCTGTATTTTGTTTGTATCCCTGAGCTTTGTTTTCCCACTGTATTAGGGTTCTCCAGAGAAACAGAATCAATAGGATATTTGTGCATATAGGTCTCCCTGGGCCCCAAATCTGACCTCCTACTCACAGGACTCCTCTCCCAGGTGTTCCCTGCTCTGCTCCTGGCTCCTGGTTTCCCTACCTGCCTTCGGCCCTCTCCCATTGTCCAGCTCGACTCTGTCCCACCCCAGTGAAAGAGCAGCAATCGATATGCACAAAGCCAAGTGTCGCTTCATGAAAACATAAAGACTGCGACGTCAGATGGATGGACAGACAGAGAGGGAGAGACAGAGCCTTTTAATGAAAACAGGTCTCTAATCAACCACCACTCTCTTTTCCAGCCCAGTCCCCAGTGGGGAACAGATGGCACACTCAAATGGGGTAATTCAGGAGACTTTAATAAAGGGACAACTCGCCAGGGTGTGGTCCGAGTCAAGGGAAATCATGAAGGATGGGTCATGTTCTCAAGACCTGTAAGAGCAGGAATCCAACACCATCCCTCGGCCTAAGGAAGCAAAGATAAAGGAAGCAGTTCACAGAACCAGCAGAAAGTCAGAGCTGTGGCTGGAGAAGATGGCTGCCTGGCAGGACTTATGGCCTTTGATAGAGACTCGCAGTCCACTGCCAAGCCCCGACCAGGTCAAGAATAGAAACAAGGGAGCAAATCCCCCAAACTCCTTCTTCTCCCACTCTCTGATGTCCTGTAGGTGCTCCCCATGGGCCAGACCCACCTGGAAGCCAGACTGCAGGGGGCCCCTAACATAGTTGTGAAAGGTCAGCCTCTCAGGGGCCCAAGCGGAAAAGCGTGGATCTGGATGTGGCAAACAGAGAACGTCCAAGATAATGCATGTCCCAAGACTATGCGTTTCTCAAGTCACTTCCACCTTAAAAACACATAAAAAAACTTTCTTCCTTTCTCGCGTCCTGGTCTTTAGCTGCTGCCTTTTCCCCCCTTCTACTGTCAACGGTCTTGAAGGAGTTGTCTAAATGCACCGTCTGCGATTTACTCTCATTCACTCCCTTCCGAAGCTCAGTTCCCAACTTTGCGAAGCCTGGAGTTTCTTTCAGATAAATTACTGATTTCCTGCTGAACTATAAGCCCAGTCCAAACGTTTCAGCTCTTACTAACCTCTTTGAGGCACTCCTTCCCTAAAGCCCTCTCCCTTCTTGGTTTCTGCCTGAGACCACTGTCTCCGCTCCTTGTCTTTCGGGAGTGCGGCGACCACACGGAGGAGGAGCAGTTCCCTGGGCTGAAGAAGCAGCACCTGTGACCAGAAGACTCCAAGGAGCGAGGCCAGCAACGGCCGGAGGTGTCGGGGAGGACACGTGCCAGCAGAAGACATAGCTTGTGCGATGGCCGTTTTCTTCTTGTTCACCATCAGGGGCTGTGTGGTTGGCCACCGAACTGTACAAAGTCACTGTTCAGAATGGGAAAAGGTGAAGCGATCTGGAAGGAAGGCACATTTCTGCAGCTGAGACATACAGAAAACTTGATAGGGATATCTGTTTATAACAGTATGCAAATCTCAGCCATCCATCAACACTCTACTTGACGTGACCTCTTCGCCCAGGCCACTTCTGCCTCCTTTCACAGCCTCAGCCACCAGCACCTAGCAGGACCGGCTGACAGCGGTCGCCTTGCAGGACATCTGAACTACAGAGCCCTAAGCAAACACAGGGCCAGCACTGGGTCCTACCCTGGTAGGCGGCGCCCCATGTTACCCTTTGTTCCCTTGACAGGTGGGAGAGGTGAGAAGAGAGAAGCAGAGTGGAGGGAGAAGAGGTGCTTGAAGAATGAGCGGCAGGTGGAATTCAAAGTCCTTTTTTTTCCAAATTAAAGAGACATATTCTCTGCCAGGGCTTCTGGGCCCTGATGCAGCAATAAATCAAATGCCGACATTCATCTCCTTGCAAAGGGGATCCGCCTCCCCACCCTGGAGCACAGACAGACTGCAGTTGAGATGCCCAGTGGAAAAAGCTGAGTATGGCTCAGCAGACCCGCACAGGCCCTTCTCTCTAGATCCCCTGAGGTCCCTCCCCAGGAGTGCTTGACAAGTATGCATGGCCGCGAGGCTGTCCAAGGAATGCAGCTGTCTCAGCCATTCACTACCCAGGCTCAAAACCACCGGGCGGGAAGAGCAGACAGCGAGAGCAGGGTAGGATCTGTCTCGGATGAGGTTTGGAAACAGGAGATACCCCTGACTGGGCAGGCGGAATTGATGTGGTCTGGCCTGGGGCAAGGGAATGGGCAGAATGACCTTCCCAGCTCTCGGCCAGCCCGGTGGGTCTATGAAAAGAGACATTTTATTCATTCTCGGGCTCTACCCAAGTGACTCTGAAATATTCCTAGACAGTTGCCAGGAGAGTCAATGGTGGGTGAAACAAAGTTCCAAGAGCCAAGATTCTGGGTTTCAAGCCATTCCCTTCAGCTCCCCCCCCCCCCCCCCCCCGGCCATGTGTTTTCCTTTCTGTCTGTTTGCTGATTCCCCTTCTCCGACAAACTGTGAGACCCCTGAAGGCAGAGGCTCTTTGCGCTCTCGCCTCCTCCTGCCAAGCCTGTGCTGGATTGCCTTAAAAAGAAAAGTTAGGGGCGCCTGGGTGGCGCAGTCGGTTAAGCGTCCGACTTCAGCCAGGTCACGATCTCGCGGTCCGGGAGTTCGAGCCCCGCGTCGGGCTCTGGGCTGATGGCTCAGAGCCTGGAGCCTGTTTCCGATTCTGTGTCTCCCTCTCTCTCTGCCCCTCCTCCGTTCATGCTCTGTTTCTCTCTGTCCCCCCAAAATAAATAAACGTTGAAAAAAAAATTAAAAAAAAAAAAAAAAAAGAAAGAAAAGTTACCATTTGACTCAAGATCACATCTCCGAGTCGCATTTGGTCAGCCACAGGCTATGGAGAAGATGAGCAGATCAGCCTTGGCGTGGCCGGAACGACAAGGAGGAAAAAACCTGGAATCACGGTTACTCATTTATAGCGTTCCTAATTTGTACGCTACTCTGATTCCCACTGAAGACAAAAGGGGTGGTGGGAAAAAAATGTAGAGTTAGACAGAGATATGTCTCTTTATTTGGGGAAGAAAAAAAAAAAGGACTTTGCATTGCACCTGTCCACTCAGACCCAGAAAATCTAATTTCTTACCTGAAAGAACATTTGCTCAAACAGAAAGGTTAAATGGACCCCAAATCTGATAGCTACCCACATCTGGGCACATCGGGACCCTGCTGAGATAGTACTGTGAGACAGACGAATACCTTGGAGAGATGGCTGTAGTTATTCAGGTAGGGCAAACCAGAAGTAGTAAATCAGGAAAGCTCTCCCAAGAGACAAAGCTTTGAGGATGGATTTGTGAATGAGGGGAAAGTCGAAATGAGGCAAGGCGAGAAGAGTTCTCTGCAGGTGGTGATGGGCGAGGGATGGGAAGCATGGAGGCCGAAGGTGCAGACCGGGACCAGGAAGCATTTTAGGGGAGCCTGCAAAGAACAGGAAGTGGGTGTTATGGTGAAACTGGGCTGGGGGAGTGAGAAGGTTGGGGAGAGGCAGCCCTTAAAGCTCAAACTGAAGAGACTGGATTTAATACAAGGGGACATAGGCAGCCAAGTTGAAAATTCATCCAAATATCTGTGGAGGCATGCAAGACGTTGTGGTCTCTCAAGGAGAATCGCAGGAACTCTGCTGATGCCTGAGGGCTTCCAGTGCAGGCAGATCAAGGGGAGAAAGAGAGATCCTTTCTCATAAGAGCTCAAAGTCAGGCGGAGGTGGGATTAGCAGCCAACAAGTAGGGGCATGCACCTCTATCCAAGCTTTTAAGAGAGCTCTCCCCCATCCTAGAAGAGCAACAGAAGCTCCACTCTTTGGGTGGGGATGCATGCAAAAGGGCTTGCTTTAACATCTGTGAGTTACATCTGACACCTCAAGCGTGCGGGAAGGAACACTAGGAAGGAGGGCAGGGGAGGAAAGTCACTGTGAGAACGTCCTTCATTGTACTGGGCACCTAAGACTGACAGCTGGCATAAGGGCTGGTCCTTAGCATCTGCCCAGGGCACAGGCAACCTGTAATGTAGAAGAGCTCTTTCAAAAGCCCATCTTCTCCAGGCTGCTTTAGTTCTACAAGTGACTCGTGGGTGTGGGTCACGTCCGACAGCTTTGGGTACTGTACCAGGATAGATGCTTCTGCCCTAAGAGAGGTGCCTGCATTCTGAAGAGCAAAACAGAAACTAAACAAGGAGACATACAAATAAGATCATTTTCATTGGTGCCAGATACTGTGAAGGAAAGAACATGTCTAGGCTGAGCAGCGAAGGAAGTGGTGAGGGACAGGCAGCAGCGGGGGGGGGGCGCCCCCCCCTGGGGTGCAGAGACCTGTCCAAGGAGTTGATACCTGTGCCGAGGCTGAAATTCCACCAGGGACAACCAAAGGACCAAAGGCAGAGCCGTCCCTGAAGAAGGAACAGGAAAGGCAAAGACATAAGCTTTAGGATTTATAAGACCAAAAGCTGGGATTTATAAAAAGCAAATGAATAAGACGACAGTCACTGCTAAGTGTTCAGTGTTCAAAGAGGTCACACGTATGGAAACGGAGGAGGGAAAAGTAAGATATCGAATGTTTAAATGGGACTTAACAGAAGTCAAGATAAGAGAGAGACAAAGGGAAGCAGACAGCCGGTGAGCAGCGTGTCTCCTGTGTGCACCTTCCCTGGTTAATTAGAGTGTGCTCATGGAGCCTGCAAGAGTGTGGCCACCGAGCCCACGCCTGAATGCTGCTCTGGGGGACTGACTTCCCAGACCCTGGACAGAAGCTGAATATGTCTCCAGGAAAGCAGTTTAGAGGTGTAAGAGAGAAAAGCACGGTGAGCCAGCGCCTGGGGCCTTCCCACTTCCCAGGGCGGTGATCACTGATGGTGCTCTCAGGGTCTGTCTTTCCACAAGATGGTCAGAGCCTCAGGGCACACGGCTGCGTTCAGAGCATATCCACAGTGTGGCCACTGTGGTCACCAGCACGGGAGTGGAGATTCTCTTCACACCCTCGACCTTTGTTATTATTGCAAATCAAAGAGTTAGGGAGATGGCTGGCAGTGAGCGCTGGACTCATTTCTAAGATTCTTGGGCTCCAGTCCTGGCTGTCCAACCAACTCTCCGTATTACTTTTCCTCGGCGCATTTTAGTGTACCATATCTAAGGTTACAAGGCTGGGGATTGGAGTCTAAGGGCTCTTCCTGCTCTGGCAGTCTCATAAAACATGGAAGGTCTATAATGAGAGGAGATACGTGAGAACTCTTAGCAGCTACGACATAGCAGCATCCAAAGTCAAATGGAACAGAGAGATCAAATCCATTGGTTAGGAAAATATTTGGCCACGAGTAATAGAAAGGTAACTAACAATAGCTTAAGTTAAAAGGGGTTTATGTTCCTCTTATAACAAGAGACTTCATTGTTATAACACAGGGTCTCTGCCGAGCAGGAAAGAAGTTAAGTTGAGTCGGAGGGGAGTGGTTATCAACTAATGCACCCGGGGGAATGACACATGGTGCCTTCCAAGACATGGCTCCAGCAGTGGAGGAAACGCAAAGGAAGACAAGTTGGGGTAGTGAGGGGTGAATGGTTTTAATGTCAGAGGAAAGGTCTGGAAGATGAGAGCACTCGCAGTGTGGTCTTGACAGGCATTGCTAAAAGCCAGTGAGGATGAAGAGGAACCTGGAGACGGCACCCCCTAGATGCTGATGGCCCTGCCCTCTCCCTCTCTTCTTTCCCCAACCACCCGCATCTAGAACATTGAGAGAGAAAGGTTGGGAAGGAATGAGAACAAAGGAGCACAACTCAGAACACAGGGTAACCCGCCCACAGATGGCAGAGCTTCGAAGGAGAGGAGGCTGGTCCAACTGAAAGTCAGCACCTCTCGGGAGGTGGTGTTCAGGTGGCAAAATTGCAAATGGTCTGGAAACAGCAGTGAGGAGCGGTGAGAATGTACTCCACCATCTGTAGAGACCCCGGATGCTCCCTTCCTGCCAAGGGTGTCCCTGTGCTCCCGGGACCAGCCTCCTCCTCGCTGTAAGAAGCTCTTGAGCTCCTGCCCCTCATGGCTTGTCATGACTCCCATGTCATGATGGACTTAAATGGCCATTTCTCCTGTTAATGCCTTTTCTACTTTCCCTCTTTTGAGATCTTAACTGCCACTGCCCCTGCCACTGAAACTACTGAATGCCACCAATATTACAATCTTTAGAGACCTGCAAACAGAATGGCTTACTTTCAGCATTAGAGTGTCCTCAGACTATAAGGACTTAGAATGTAGATTCCGTGAACCCTCCTACATCATTAGCCTCCAGGAACCTAAGTAGATTTTGCTGTTTGCTCACTGCCAATTCCCAGTGAAAAGATCAAGGCCTGGCACACAGGAGGTACCTAATAACCATTTCTTGAATATGAGTGGCCGTGTCAGAGGGCATTTGTGTGTCACTCCGGCATTACACCTCACAATATCCTTCCCTGCCAATAACCAATCAGTCTGCCAAAGGCCGGGTACTTTGACTCTCGCCTCTAGTTTCATTACACCTGAAGTTAGGGGTAGGCTCTCTGGATCTTCATGGTCCCAATGTCCCAGACACCTTACCACTCATAGAACTTGTCCCGATCCTCCCAGGACTTCACGGGCTCTCAAGGAGCCAGTTTCCCTCCGGGACCTAGAAGACAGCCACTCTTGCCTTCTGGGGATCAGAACAGCTTCAGAACTTTCCGGAAGCCAGCTCCTGAGTTTTTCTCCAGCCCCCTCCTCTCTGCCACTCGTTTGTGCTTCATACAAAAAGCACGTTTGGCCACGACTCATTTGTTAAGGCCGAAAGGGGTCAAGGGGAGGAGGGAGCCGTGGGTCCTAGGTCTCCAGTGACTGGAAAACTCAGGAGGGAGTGAAGTCCAGGCAAGTACCCATCATCTCTCCCCAGCAGGCCACTTCCCCTTTTCCTCATGGAAACAAAGTGGATATGAGGTGAAACACCTGTTTTGCTTTGAGATTTTTTTTTAATGTTTATTTTTGAGAGAGAGAGAAAGAGAGAGCTAAGCACAAGTGGGGTCAGAGACAGAGGGAGAGAGAGAATCCCAAGCAGGGTCCACACCACCAGCACAGAGCCCAACGCGGGGCTCGAACTCATGAACCGTGAGACCATGACCTGAGCCAAAATCAAGAGTCAGACGCTTAACTGACTGAGCCACCCAGGCATCCCACGAGTGGAGAGGATTTTAAGAAAAAAGGCACAGTAATGACTTTAAGGGACAGAAAAGAGCTTGGGGTTTTCTAAGAATTGTATAAAAAACTACGGTGACATAAAACAGAACACCTGGAGGCTAGCAAATGAGGCAGAAGACAGTTGCACAATGAGCTCAGAAAGGCAGGCAGCCTGGACAGAAGCTTAGCTTTATGCGAGGTGCACTTGGAAGTCATTGAAGAGCTCTGAGGGAGGTCAGATCAGCTCGAGAGAAACCCCTAGGGCTGTCCTGGAGTGACCTGGAGACCCACCCCAGCCCCAGCCCCAGCCCCCACCTCCATGCCCAAACCCAGCAACCAGAGGGATTTAAGATCACATTTAATTATTTCACAAATTCTTTACTCTTCTGATAGAAATCAATAAAGAGATACAGTTCAAATCAGTCCATTTGGCAGCCTCGAAGCAACTGGAAAATTTGGTCAATGGTCAACACTCAGCAAAAACGAGAATTTTGAATTATTGTTAGAAGCTTCAATGATCCAGCCTCTCCCTGTCCCCCATGACTGTGAATAATATCAGATTTGTTATAGGACAGCACAGGCCTTCTTAGGCCAGAGGATGTTCGCCAGAAATTTCTACTCTGGGTGGTTACAAAAAAAAGATATCTAATAACAGCCCAGACCTCTCGGGGTCGGAGTCTCATGCTACACCCAGATGTGCAGAGAGAGTGCGGCTTTTTCATGTCTCTCTAACTGATATGATCCTCCCCAGATGCCCACATGTGCTGAGAAAATAAAAAAAAAGTAAATGTAATTCAATTGGGTAATTTCAGTCAAATGCAATAATTTAAACAGTGCTTTTAGGTGAAACGCGCATGTTCTCAGAATCTGACTTTGTAAATCTCCTGCCCTTTCCTTTCGCAGCATAGTTTCTTGGCATATGAGAGTGGCTTACTGTGTCCTCACAGCAGTGGGGAGAGAAGGGTTTCCTGGATCCACACAGCATCCTCCGGATCCTTGTTGACCATTACCCCCGAGCAGAACTACTTAGGAAGATTATTCTATCCTTGGGCAATCTCCTGGCTTTGGCTGGCAGAACTCATGGTTCAATCTCTCTTTCAGCCCCGGAGCCCTCTCTGGTTGACCTGCTCAGTCGGTGCTCCCACTGTTCTGTGGGACTGGGACTTTTCTGGTTCTAGCCCAGGCAACCCTTTCCAAAGCTGCTCCAGAACTCCACTCCTGTCCCCTCAGTGAGCTCCTTTTCCACCTCTTAGCCAACTTCTTACTCCTACTTGCAGGCTGGGATGTTCACATCCTGCTCGTACCACACAGACACCAGGGCAGTTTGACAGAACTGAATCCAGCCTTCCCATTCCCAAACCTTGGGGCACGAGCAACGTTACTTTGATGTGGCCACCTACAGGCTGGTGCTTTTCAAAGGAGCCCCTCCAAGAGGCAGGGGAGATGTTTCCCTGCCTTCAAACTCCATTCTGTCTGGAGACTTTGGATGTTTTTGTCCTGGTCTCCACCCACCACCCCATCTTCTGCTCAGCACCCCCTACCCCTTTCTCTGTCCTCATTTCTGTTTCCCATAGTCCTCCGAACAGCCAACAGGGGTGGCCTTTGGGCTGGTCATTTTTCTACACTATATACTCCTTCTCCCCTTGTTATCTATCTTAGAGATAACCCAGGGTTCTTTACTTGGGTTCCACCTTTTTTTTTATCAGCTCTTTGATCTCAATCCTTGATGAATTTTCTTTTAAGTGGCAAAGACAACTTCTTTCTGTGCAGGTCAGCTATCAGCTACACTATCAGCTCTGGAGTTAATATTTTGCAAATACTGGCTATTGGTTTTTAGGATTCATATAACCATTGAAAGAGTAGAAAAGACTTATGGTTACAAGATAGCATGGAAATGCTATAAACGAATAAATTCCAAAAGGATGGCATTTTTGACAAATGCTGGATTGCAGGTTTGGGAGACATAGGAAGAAAAGAATGAACTCTGGGCCTGGCCACCAATGAGCTTACAGACTAGACTAGAGCAAGGAAGGCCTTTATGGTTTATTGTGACGAGAACACAGAAACGATATGAAAGCCCAGCACTGGGCGGGGGTGGGGGGGGGGGGGGGGGTAGTATCATGGAGATGGTGTTTCCTTGCACTAAGAAAAACGCAACCATTCTAAGACTGAGGTAGCTATAAGCGTGCTGATAACAAATGATCTCCAAAATATATGGTTAAATAAAAAAATAAGCCAAAGTGCAAAACAGTAAATATAGTAGGCTACCATTTGGGCACAAGAGAACTCATTCACTTCTCTTCCCTCCCCCAGATGTACTCTCTGTCTCACTGTGTATATATTTATATTGTCACGGAATAGCCTTGGAAGGACTCACACACACACACACACTCACACGTGCACACACACATCCATTTGTACCCTTTTTTAAGCCATAGACACGCATTTATTCTTCCAATTATTTGCTTATTATTTATTTATTTCTATTAAAATGTAGATCACTAAAGAACGGATGCAGAGAACAATAGAGTGTCCGACGAACTCAAGGATTCCAGACACCTCCACAGGTTGAAGCATGAGCCAAGACTTCACAGAGGAGGCAAGGGGTCCTGGATTCGGCAAGAGTGTCCATGATAGGACAACCTGGAGATCCGGCTGTTCAGTCAGGGGAGTCTCTAGGCCCAGACTAAGAATCTGGCATTTGGGGGCTAGTAAATTCAGAGCAATTATCGCCTTCAGGATCACTGCTGTGAAGGAAAGACCTCAGATTCAAGGCGGGGCCAGAGGTGGTAGGGCAGCACCCGTGGTCTGCCTGGGCAAACCGAGGCAAGGGGAGAAGGGTGTGGTTAGCAGTTCATGCTCAGAACTAAATCCTTTATGAGCCGATGTAATCAAATCCTACACTTCAGAATTACCACTGTTGGTCTGGGCTTTTATAAGAGTTCCAACCCTTTTTATTATTTTTCCAGCATTTTTTTTCTCCTTTTGCTTTTGGTTTCACAACATACTTTGGCCCACTCCCCATCTCTTTGAGCCAGTTCATTGTTTCTCAGGGGAAACGGACTAAGGAACAACTGCTCTCTGGACGTGAACTCTTCTCACGGGGTTTCCTCACTGATGACAAGTTGCCTCCTGCTTCAGCAGGAAGGGGAGAAACACTACTCGTTTTCAATGGGACTAGGAAGAAGTCCAGAATCCGGGGCATTTCAGAGATCCGCACTGTCTCTAAATGGAGGTATGACATCCACCCTCCAGGTCCTCATTGGACATTCGTGGCCCAGGAATATCAGCCTTCTGTGCTAGGCAGGGAATCCTTGGAGTCACCTATCTCAGACTGTACCTAAGGAAGAGGGGAGCCAATGATGAAGCCAATTTTGTCAAATGTAGTCCCAAGCATCTGGTAGCAGTCAGATCAGGACTCATGTCCCTCGTCTAGTGCAGAGCCGCCTTTCCCTAAGCTGCCCCATCCCTCATTCCTTTGGAGGAAGGCACTGGAAGCAGCCATTAAATGGACAGTGAGTTTTGCAAAGAGAGGTCACGTGAGCAAAGTCATCGTCAGTCATTTGCAGCTGACTTTCAATAAAACAAGCTCCCCCTTGGTGACAGAGGCCATCCACAGGGAAGGAGAGAAAATGGAACTGGAAGGAGCTTTCGGGATCATTTAGCTCAACCCCCTCATTTTGCATTTAAGGAAACTCATTCCCTGGGCTAGCAGCATAATTGCAAAGCTCATTACTGGTGGGGACAGGTAAACTCACTCCCACATCAGGACCTAGTCCATGGGATCAATTCATGGAACTGTGTCATTTTAGAACTCAAATACTCGGGAAGGAGTGTCTTAGGACAGAGCCAGCGATTTCAGAAAATGTGAAAGTACTTACATCTGTTGGGAAGGAAGAGGTACAGGGGGGTAACTTTTCCCGTTACTGATGTGTGACACATCACCCCAAAACTTAGTGGCTTAAAATAACAACCACACATATTTTGCTTGTGAATCTGAAATGTGAAGAGGTCACAGTGAGGACAGCTCATTTATGCTCTACTGGACATCGGCTGGGGCAGCTGGAAGGTTAGGATCATCTGAAGACTTGTTTACTCTTGTGTCTAGCTGTTGATGCTGGCCATCAGCTCGACATGAGATGAGGCTGGGGCCAGAACTCTACATGTGTCCCCTTCACGCGGCTTACTCAGAACACAATGTCTAGGTTTCCAGGGTGAGTGTCCTAGGAGAGACCCAGACACAAGCCAAATCACTGTGTATAACCCAGGCCTAGGAGTCAACAGCATAACATATGCCATATCGTATTTGTCACTGCAGCCACAGAGCCTGTCCCCTCTTCAAGAGGGCTCCCACTTTTGATAGGAGGAATGCCAAGTAACTATTTGCAGACACAGTATAAAACCACCACAATAGGTTAACTGAAAATTGACCTAATTTGGGGGTTCTTCCCAACTAATTACCAAGTAGGCCCTGGGTCAAGTTAGAAATGTAGGGGCTTCCTCAGGCCAATAGTAACCCCATAATGGAGGAATCGGATTTTTAATTCTCCTGGCTTCTGGCATTCCTGAATCATTCAGGTTAGCCCAGATTATGTAGCTTAAGACACAGGTGTCCCAAGAGTTAAAAACAAAAAATGAGTTCTCTCATGTTCATTCCCTGAAGCTGGGAATTCAGTGAAATCCAACAGATACATCGAGTAGGTGGTGGGAATGTCAATGAGGGAGGAACACAGCAGGCACCCACCAACTTCAACAAACAAGGGTGCAGTAAGAATCCTAAGGTCTTAAGAAAGCAAAAGAAAACTATAGCAAAATGGTCTCTTAATAATCATGTGGGAGGGTTGCCTGGGGGGGCTCAGGCAGTTAAGCGTCCGACTTCGGCTCAGGTTGTGATCTCACAGTTCGTGAGTTCAAGCCCCGCATCGGGCTCTGTGCTGACAGCTCAGCTTTGGATTCTGTGTCTCCCTCTCTCTCTGCCCCTCACCTGATTTCTCTCCCTCTCTCTCTCTCGTTGTGTCTCTAAAAAAGTAAAAAAAAAAAAAACATTAAAAAAAATTGTTTTAAATACTCAGTTGGGAGATTCTGGGTGGGCCTTTCCTTCTCTGGCTACCCACTGGAGATTTGTAGACACAAGAATGATTTTTGCCTCCCTGGTTTAATAAGGCAAGATGCCCTCTGAATATTTTGAGCCAAGCGTAACTAGTGATGGGCTTTCTACAGGCCCAGACTTCCCACCAGCCAGAATGCTTCTCCGGGTCTGTCTGCATTTATTAAAGCATGAAAATGCAACCCATCAACTTCTTAGTCCCCCAGTCAAACCACCAAAAAAGAAAGAAGCCCTGGGACTCAGGACAGTTAAGCCCCAAAGAATGGATAAATTTTGCCAAGTGAGGAGGTAGAGGTAAGTCACAACAGAAGTGGTCGAAATGGAGGAAAAAGGAAGAGAAAGAAGGACAAGGCAAATGGGTTTAAACGAGGGGAAAAAGTCACTAAAAAGCAGGTTAAAGAGTATTAGGAAAACAGTTAAAAGGACAAAGGGCCTTGAAACGAAACATGGCTGACAAAAATTAACCTTTGGGTAGGGTTGAGGAGCTCAATTCCCTACCTCTGCGAAAATCCCTACCTCTGTGAAGATCCACATTTACCTTCCAAGGGTCTGATGTGTAGATGGGGATAAGAAGCAGAGGCAGAGTCCTGCTGCCTAATGGCAATTCTTTCTCTCTTTCTCTCCACACACACACATACATGCACACACACACATGCATGCACATGCTATAGGTTTACCATTATGTAACTGTTATGCAAAAAAAACATTTCCCTAAGTTTTTCCTGATTCTGTCCCGTTAGGAAGCCAAGGCCCATCTACATCTTCCAGTAGTCTCAGAGCCAGACCCTTGTCATAAATATAGAACATAATTTAGGTCTTGGGATTCAACAGGACTTTGGGGCCAATTGTGTAGATCTCCCATATAACTAACTCCCCTAACAGGAGAGGCTCCCTCATCTCCCAGAGAGTAGACCCCTACGTGTGCTCACAGGAGCTCTCTGAGGAATGATTGGGAATGGTAGACAAAGCCAAGATGTCAGTCCATCCGATGTGAACCTTGAAACTCAAAAACAATGGAGGGAGGGGGGATATGGACAGAAGACTTGGGAGAGAGACAGAGGGGGAGAGGTAGGGAGGGGACAGGAGAAAAGAGGAGAGGAAGAAGAGAGAGGGAAAAGTGTACATGAACATGCATGTGTGAGTGTGTGTGTGTGTGTGTGTGTGTGCGTGCGTGTAGAAGGATGACAGAGAGAGAGAGAAAGGAAGGGAAAGAGGGAAAATGTTGACATTTGAAAAGTCTTTCCTTATGTTGAGGCCACAGTAAATCAGACAGTAATGAAATTCTGCACAGATTAAACGCCCAACAGAAAACTTGGAAGCAAATGAGGAATTATATCACAAAACCTCAGTGTCATGTAAATCTCACTGAACAGGGAAATCAAAATGTTAGCAACAATTACATTCGACTTATAACAAAATCGGTTCCGAAAATGGAAAGACAGAATGGAAACACTTCTGCAAATGATTAAAGGGAGAGCGGGGACCTTGGAGGGGGGGGGGAGCTGGGAAGGGAGGGAGGGTCTGGCAGTGATAAATATAGAACCATAATTTAAGAGACAGTAGGAAACGCTTTGTGTGTGTTAATTGGAAATGCATTCTAGAGGCTGCAGTTTGTTCACCATGAATGTCGTGACCTTGGGTTCCTTAAGGGAATGTGGGCTCCACCCTGTCCCCATGGTGAAGGGAAGAAGCAAGAAACCATGTCATTCAATGGATGAAAGAGGTTCCAGTTTATATGGTGGAAGGAACCATTTTTTTTGTTTTGTTGTTTTTCTGTTTCATTCTTTGGATTAAAGAGAAAGACACTGTGGGATTACAGCAAAGCCATCTTGTTTGCCAAGGAAAGAGAGTCAGAGATGGGAGAGTTTGAGAACAGCCTCACCCCATGTTAGAGTGACAAGATGGATGCTCTTTGTTGATCCTGGTCGCCAAAGATCCCGGTTAATCAAATGAACGTTTGGCCAAGGGACAGGGAGATGTTGGGAACGGGCCTTGGGAAGATGATTCCTCGTGCTTATCTAGGGCAGTTCCTCTTCCTCCGGGGACCTGGTGTTGGCAGTAACAACAGTTCCTGGCTCTGTGTGTCAGAACAGAGGATAATGGGTCAGGCTGGCTCTGGCAAAATGCAGAATTGAGGTCTGTTATGCATTTGGGCTGAAACCCTTGGTTTTTGCATGAGCAAAATGGTAAAGGATAATCCTTCACTGAGTTTCTGCCAACTGACTTCTACTCCGTCACTTGTTTTTCAAATCACCCCCTCCTTCCATCCCTTCACATGCATCTTGCAACACAACCAGAGTATTTAAGAGCTTAGGACTCATGATGCCCTGGGGCCGTGATACCCAATTGCAATCGCAGTACAGGAGGATCCCAGCATAAACTTTGTAAGAATCCAGGCTCTCGAGCCACCCAGACCCACCTAATAAGAATATGAGGGGGGTGGGCAGGAAATCTGCATTGGTAACAAGCTCCCAGGTAAGTCTCGGTTGCGGAACCCAGCCCCAGTCTCTAGACAAGCATCTGGGAGTCACTGAACACCGAACTCCTTATTTACAACTATGTAAACTGAGACTCGGAGAGGGAATCACCGCCAAAGGTCAAACCCAGGGACTGGAACTCAAGTATGTCACTTCTTGGTCCTGAACACTATCCCTGCAACTCCTTCAAAGCGTAAGACCGGAGTCTTATTTACCAGCTAAGTCAGACCTAAGCCTGTGTCTAGGAATGCCACATTCACGATGGCTGTGTCAGTGGGGAGGGTGACTATGATGACAGCAGTGGTGATGGCCAACACTTACCCAATACCTTCTATGCATTTGACCCTAGATAATTTACTTCATCCTCAAAACAATCCCGTGGAGTAGGCACCATAATTTACCCACTTTACAGCTTGGAGAATTGGGGCACAGAGAAGTCTGAGAAGTTTTGTAAGGCCACACAGCTAGAAGGAAGTGAGATCAGGATTCAAGTGCAGGACTGACAGAAGATGAAGTGTTGACTTCTCAACACACTTCTGTGTACTCTCACATTTACCTTTTTGTCACACAAAACTTTCCCAGTCTACATTACCTTCCTTGACCTTCACTCCTCCTCTTACTGCCCTCCCTATCGACTCATAAGTACAACAGAAGATGACAGAATTATCCTGGAGTGAAGGAGAAACATTCAACAGAAGCCCTATGCCAGGAGGGCCTTTTAGGAGTGGGGCCTGCAGGCCAGGCATACAGCCAATTATTGTCATGCCTTCTTTCCCCCACCCCCAGGTTCCTACAAAATTGAAACCAGGACTCAGATGAGGATCAAAGGAAGCATTAGCTTTGTTTCCCTGCCCCCAAATAGAGGAGTTCTGGTTTACTGTGTTGGAGGACGTGACTCAAACCTTCTTTGGTTCAGAAAGTTCTATAGGAAATTTCCTTTCTACAACCTTCTCCCACCCCCCATAATATACACACAAGGATCTATCTTGGGAATAGTAGAGAAGGCAGAACAAATTTTGAGCCAGTTACCATGAGAGAAGGGCCACCAAAAGCAGTGACCTTGGACATGATCTCACTAATCAATGAGTCACTCTCCCTCCTTGCTCGTCAGGAAGAGGGGACAAGCAGTAGGTGAGGGTTATGCAAAGAGGTGCTAGAAGTGTCCCTCCAATTCTGCTCCTTCCCCTAGGAGGGAGCAGAAGTCTCTTCTCTACAAAAGGAGAGCCAAGTAATGGGTGATGTTGACTTTTCCCAGGCCTTGTCTCTGATATACCTCATGACTGCCTCTGTGTACCAACTATCCCTTATGTGCCAGGGTCTTTGAACTCTATTTCCCCAATGGAGCTGATGTGCCTTGAGTCATTCATTCTTTCTTCCATTTCTTTCTTGAAGCCAAGGTAACCCTGAATCTTGGATAGAATTAGCCCATGCCTTTGACCAAGGCATGCAAGCAAGGACTTCAAGTGCATCTAGATCAGTTAGTTTAATTCTGTCCCATCACCTCAGATCAAAATGAAGAGCTCAGTACCAAACCACTTAGCCCAGAATGACATGACATGATCTTGGCTTTTCTCACTTGTTCAAAGTAAGAGCACGTACCCTCAAGTGGAAAGAGAAGTGAGACAGGGAGATGATAGAGGGCTCTTGGGGAACACTGAGAATCATCACGACCAGAACTCAGTCCATGGAAGGCACTGTTCATCTCCAGGGACGCCACATCTGTCTTCCCTGCAGCATCTCCAGCAGGAAGCTCTTAACATATGACCCGCCTCCACAGCCCCCTGGGAAAGCTGGATCATGAGCATTTGGGATCATTTCATATTTCATAAATGGGCTTAACTCACACTCATGAGGTCAACTGGAAGGCCTACTGGATTTAATTATGCTGGAAAGGGAGGCAGCCAGAAACGCCTCACATGGACAGGAGAGAAGCAGCAGGAGAGTACGAGCAAGTAAAAGGGATATTTGATGGGGTATGAGTCATGCTACTCAGGATGAGGGGCTGAGACCATGCAGCACCCCAGGGAAACGAAACACCAGTTCCTGAGCCAGAGAGAATCCAAAGGAGAGTCTGGTCTCAATCCATTCCCAGAAAGACTTTGAGAAGCTAGCTGGGTTTATACCACACTGATGAGTGCAAAATAAGCTATGTAAAATGACACATACTCCTGTGCTCAGATCCTTAAAAAAAAAAAAAAAACTGGTAAAGCTACAAAAAGGATCAATACGCTTGACATCTTTCTCCTCATATTATTTGCCCTGAGTTCTGAGTCTCCAGCATAAGGTTGGCAGGTTTCATGCAAAGTTGCCTCAAGGAAGATTTTGATGGGACAAAGAATAGGAATCCACGTGAAAGCACAGGGGAGCAACGCTAACAAAAAGTCAGAGATCAAATGAATGAGGAAATGATGAAGACATCGATTCACAGAACAACGGAAAGAACACAATGACGAACCCAACACAGGTGAATAAGACAGGCAAGGACTGGACTTCTATTAACTATGGTGGCAGAGGCTGCTTGTGTTCTCTAGTCACTTTTCTTTCTTTCTTCATTAATAATAAGACGTTTAGCTGAGCATATTGGTACTCATAATAAAGATGAGCTTTCCAGCCTCCTTTACAATTAACTGTGGCCAAGGGGCTAACTTCTTGCTGGTAGAATATAAGCTGAGTGTCATGTAACAGCCCCTTGGAACACTCCTTAGGAGACAGATGGCCTGCCCCTGTGGCCCATTCTTTACCAGCCCTTTCTCCATCTGTTGCCTTGAATACGGACGATGCCATCTTGGGCCATCATGACAAGGGCCATATTCCAAGGATGGTGGAGTGATGAGCTCTTTGGAGCCCTGGTCCCCAAGAATGTTACGGAGTAGAATTATCACACTGCTCCTAGAAGGCTTACCCTCAAACTTTGTGTTCGGTCTCTGGGTGAGAGCCTACACCCTGGAATGGGCAACTACACATATTGGACCAGGTCTGGCTCCAAGTGACAAGAAAACTAAAATAACTGTCATGTAAATGGAGAAGTTTATTTCTCTCTTGCATAAAGTAAGGTCCACCTCTTGTATTTCAAATATTTTTTTCTCTTTCTGTAGGAATAAAGATCATTATCAGGTATTATAGTCAAGTCTCTTCTCAGAAGTCAGCTATCCCAATTCAACTACTCCTCTTCGATTGTGGGCCTCTCCTCTCATTCTTGTGTCTCTTCCTCGTCCCCTCAATATCTGCTCTCCCACCCCCTCCCATATCCCTTTTGAGTTTAGGAGTGTGGAAGATTCCAGTCAGGGGCTAACAGTGCCTTAAGTCAAAGCAAAGCTGCAGGAAGCCTATAGAATCAGCCAGATGACTCGAAAGCAGGGCCAGAAAGCCAGCAGAGGGGCAGACTGGCTTCAAACCAGCTCAGTGCCCAGCTCCCCGGACATGACCCTAAAGGCAGGGTAGCCCCAAGGAGAGAGAGAGCCAGGAAGCGGGCTCCAGCACGTGAAAGCCTCCACGCCTGAGCAGCGCCCAAGGCCCAAGGCCAAGATGCAGGCCACCCCCAGCTGCCTCCCAACCCTGATGGCTTGGGATCCCCTAACCCCCCATGTTTTTTCATTACCTAACCCGAAGACCTCCCGAGGCAAATAAAGTTCTCCATGTAGGGTGAAGTTTTTGAAGCAAAAAATAATAAACTTTCAGGAGCGTGTTTCAATTTTCACTTGTGTTTATGGCCAAAGGTGTTTTCTATTTTAATAATCGCTGCTGGAACAAGGGCAAGCCACATGCTGCTAACTTGTTAAAGACATGGGGAGGGAGGGGGTAGCGAGTGAGTCCGTGAGAGAGAGATAGTCTCTACTCAGCTGTAAATTTCTCAACTGCCCTGTTCTAATCCTCCCAGTTTTGAAATCCCACCCTTAAAACCCTAATAATAAAAAAAAGGGGATAAAACATTATTTGGACAATGCTCTGTTGACAGTCTGCCCTGGGCTTATTTTAGCCACAATAAACAATTTTAATGTTTATTTAATGTGTGTGTGTGAGTGTGTGTGTGTGTGTGTGTGTGTGTGTGTGTTTTAAGAGAGAAATATCAGTGTTCTGGGGTGCCATTTCATAATGGACTATGTGTAAAAGGGAAGGAATTTGGAGGAACCAGGCTCCTTCCAGTTGGACATCAACTTGACCGTTGTTTTCAGCTCACTTTTATCTGGCAGAGTTTCTGTTTGCTTTTAAATGTCAGAAAAGGTTAAGAAGCCTTTGAAATCTGCAAGACATTTCCTAGACTTCTGGGGAAGATGCCCACATTACGATGGCATAAATTGATTACCCCTCCCCACCTTCGAAATTGCTTTTTTAGAAGGAACACATCTGAGGAATCAAATAAAAGACGAAAGGATTAGCATAAACGTTCATTTATGGCTCTGAGTATTTTACGGCAGAATGAGTGAACCCAGAAATATTCAGATGTTATATTTCTCTCTGCCTTTCTCATCTGTCCTCACTCACGTTTTTCCAAGTCACGCAGATTCAAGAGAAAATATCGTGACTAGGACACATTAACATACCCTTTCCTTGGCCCTAACTCTGAAGTTCGCTGCAGTAAAAGGGGACTCAACCCTAAGTGACTATGGAGTCTCCTCCAAACCTGAAAAGGGCTCCAGTAAGCATCACAAGTGTTCAATAAAGACACACGGACTGAGTGGCCACCAGCTCTGCTGAATCTCAGGGCCGAGCACAGCACATTGACTCCTTTGGGGGGATAGCAACTGAATTTATGGTTTCAGGTGTTATTCTGATGTGTTTGCACACAATGCTGTCAAGAATCCTTTCCCTAAGGCAGGGACTAACTTTGGGGCTCACAGAGGACCGAGGCCCATCAGACCTCAAACCATCTATCCATATGAGCGTCTACAGAGATACTCTTTGCATACCTGGTCACCACTGGCCATCAGTTCAAGCAGATTGCTTCTGCATTGTCTTTTGCTCCTAGTACCTGCCTATTCAGGCCCAGAGACTTCCCATTCTGCAACATGCAGATGTATCCCCTTTCTGCTGCCTGTGTGCTATACTGAGGCCTGGAAGCATCTGTAGGGCACTTGCTGCTAGATTCACAGCATAGACATTCCCAACCTGAGGTTCTGTCTCAGAAGCAGGGCTTCTCTTTCTGGCATCCAGCAAAGGTAAAAAACCTCATTACTTTCCTGTCCATTTTCTTCTCCACGTCTGCCTGTGGGGGGGGAGGGGGTATTTTCTGACGGCGGTTCCCCCAGGAATTTTTTTACAATGCTTTGTGTCCCCTCTTCTCCATTTCCTTAAGGTTGTGGGCTTTGTGGCGATGGGAGGTAACTAGACTTATTGTGGCGATCATTTTGCAGTGTATACAAATATTGAATCACTGAGTTGTACACCCAAAACTACTAGAATGTTATAGGTCAATTATAGCTCAATAATAAAAAAAGACTAAAGCCACAGAGAGCCTTTGTTTCTGTTCTCCGGCACTGCATTAGCCTTACCTTGCCCTGAGAACATTCCACTGGGTCGAAAAGGATGTGTGTGCCTGTACATGTGTGTATGCATGAGCGTGTGTGTGTGCATGCCCCGAACGTACATGCACATACACACGTAGGGGCCAGGGAGATGGATGGAGTACATATTGGAGGAGAGAAGTCAGTTAATATCTTGGAACGTTTCTGCTGTGTTTATAAATATCCAGAAAAAGAGGTGATGAACTTTCAATACCCCTAGCATTAAGAGAAGGACTGTAGAAAATAGCCATTTTCAGCTCTTAAAAAACAATGACAAATTAATCTGAGCGGTATGGATGCTTTGTTTCTCCGAAATTGCTCCTGCTGAGTTATGACACATCCGTGTGCTCGGTGAGCTGGAGGAAGAGCCGAGTTGGAAGGGACCCCTGACTTCCTCACACAAGCCCCAGAGGACAGCATTGGAGAGATGTGTCCTGAGGTAACCTCGGGACTGCCCCCAGGACTCCCCAGCCCTCTGCTTCAGTGGTCAGGCCACAGGGCTGTCCCGGAGTGGGAGGTAGTATGTGCAGGCTGGGTGGTCAACACAGAGAGGGCAGCGGGGAGAGGGTGCGGTAGGGCTATGACACTAAGGAGTCACCAGTTTTCCAAACCCCAAGTCCAGCCCCAAAGCAATAGAGCTAATCTTGCAACTTGGCGTCCTGAAAGGGGAAGGCACGAGTCAGAAGAGGCTCACAAAGCCATGAGGTGCCAATTTCCACCTCATCCCCGAGTCATAATTCTCCAGGCCTCGGATCACTCAGGAGAAGCGCTTCTGCCAGCCCCAGGCCTCCTCCCACCTCCTTAATTCCAGCACAGCCCGGAGCTCCTGCCATAACATTCATGACGGCACATCACAGCCGCGGGCCGAGGGCCACAGCCAGGTAACATGTATTTGAGATCTATGGGCAGAGCAAGCCTTTGTAAAATATTGAGGCCCCTTAAATCTAAATATCTCTGGCTTCTCTAGTCCTTTCCCTGCTCGCCCTCGTGGTATCAATCCTCCCCATAAGGTCAGAACATTCCTGCTCTCCTCTCTCCCAGAAGATAGCTGTAGATAAGAAGTTGAACTTCAAACCCTACGACCTGCACTGGAGCCCAGTCGTGTCAATAGCGGGGAAGCTCGGTGTTGAGCACGTGGGAAGCCCCCCGTGAGTGTCCATTCCTCTGAACCCATCTGTCATCTCAGAAGGATGCTGCTGTCAATATTATGCACCTGAACACTTAACTTCTTCTAGAGTGTGGCTCCTGACTTTTTCTAAGCGTGACTATCATGTTTTAAAGCCAAGAAATTTCAGAAACCAATGCCTTATGATTAAGATCTATTGATTAAGAGAGTACATCAAAACCCAAAGCGATGTCAAGTAGCACTTCTCTGAACACGAGCTGTATTGGTTACTCACAACGGCACCTACTGTATGTAAAAAATCTTAGTACGTATATGTGCAAAGTTGACCATCCATTCAGTCTGTGGCCACGTTTTGTTCAAAATGCAGATCCCTGGGCACAGCCCTCCCATCCTGCCAGAAACCTGTGGATTTGGAAGTAGAGTCCTGACATCTGCATTTTAACCCCAAGTGTGTTTTTTAAATGGTGGTCAGCCACTGACCACTCTTGAGAAATACTATCCCAGGGGGACTTACTCGAATTATCTGTGGTGGCTTTTAATAATTTAGCTAAATAGGGCTGTTGTTTTCAGCCTGTTAATACTTTGTAGTAGTTTTGCTCATCATCTGTTTTTAATGTTTTCTGAGGTCTGTGAAGGTAACCATGGGAAATACTGGCTTATTGGCTTGGTCACCAGATTGGGGAGGTGCTGAAGTTGGAATGTAGCGCTTTGTGAATGTCCATTAAAGCACATGATTTCCAATATCTTTGCCTTTCACTGTAGAGACTCAAAGCTTGCAAATCATTTCTAGCCCTGCAAAGAGAAATTGAAGAAGGTTTGTGTTACTTCTTATTGGCTCTATACCAGTTTTACAAACTCAGGTTTGGCCAGAGTTATCCCCTTAATTGTGTGTTTTCCAAATCATACAATCCAGAAATCCATAATTGGACAGTTTGTGTGGTCCTAGAAGTTTAGCTGCCCTTCTACAATAAACATGGGGATGACCGTGGCGTCACTGTTCCTGATCCGGGCATAGCATTTGGCTCATCCATTCAGGAGTCCAGTTCAAGACTATGGATAGTTTCAGAATCCATTTTGTGTAAAGGGAAAGAGATTTGCTCCTTTCAATAATGCCATGGAATTTCCGACCTGATTATTAAAAGCTCTGATGAGTCAAATTTAGGCTGGGTTCCTGGCTCTGCATAACTCCCACATTCCTTGAGTTTTGGGTTCCTCCAGAATTCATCAGGTCTAAGTCATACACTGACTCCAGTTCCTATGTTATACTGGAGATCAGAGGAGCATAGCAAAAGTCTGCTTCCCTGGACCAAATTTCCATTTAACTCAGAAAATAGAGCTCTTAATTTATATTTCCCTTGACAAACAACGGTTTAACTTACAGGGGGAAAGCGTCTCAGGAACTTGGACAAACTTAAGAGAACTAAATTAGGGGTTAGATAAAACTCAGCCTTCCCCCTTCAGCCAGGTTCTGCCATCTCTAGTTACTATAAACAACTGCGATTTTGAAAGTGTTGAAAAAGAAAAAAACACACTGACAATCTCCCCCAAAGGAGAAAGGGATTACAGGACCATTTCGCGTCTCTGTCCTGGTTGGTGGTGATACGGTTATACAGGACAACTTTAGCCCTAGACGAGCAAGGATGCCTCACTGCTGTTCGACTAAGTCCTTGGAATGAGCAGCAAATGGTCCCAACCTCTGCCACTTGTCTGAGAAGTTCTATTATGAGATGCATAATGAATCCATAGAATAGCAGGCAATGTCTTCCAAGATCTCAATGTCTGTATCTCCTCTCCCCACCACACACACCCCACAAGTGGGAGGGATGGATTTTTAGCCTACTTTGAAAGCATGTGGGAAGTACCTACTTTGTGCTAGGAATCCTACGGGCAAAAATGTTGAAGATAAGGGCCTGAGAAGATGTGTAGCATAAGATCTGCCATCCAGAGATAGAAACTCAAGAGCATCCTTTAGTGTTTCCTACACTTGCTATGAAGGAGGAAATGGCTATCCATTTGTTTTTCTCCAAAATACATGAACCAGAGAAGGAGCACTGATTAGCCCTGACGCAGTTTCAAGTCAAGATATGGCCCTATGTTGCTTTCTGTCATTCTGCAGTGACCACAATGTACCCAAATTTTCCAACTTGAGGAAACTCACTTCCACCCTGGGAAAACCCTTGGGCAGAAACCTTCAAGGACTCCTAAAGATGGGAGTGTGCCTTTGTCACCCATGACATTGGTCAAACCTGTTTGCCTCTGGGGTCCTTGGTTTCTGCATCTACACAGAGAGGAAGTCGGACCAGACTACCAAGGCCCCTTCCAAATGAGACAGTTTACAGGTCTGGAAGTTCCCAGCCCTCGTGGCTCCCTTCCCTGCCCTGCTTTAGACCCTGACTTCTCCCTCTTTCTTCTCAACTTCCTCACCCAGGCCCCCATACTCTCAGAGGAAAAGAATTAGAAGAAACAGTCTGTACTACATAATCCGTGTCTAGCTGTTACTTGGGTAACTGCCTCCTGGGTGGGGATGGGATGGTCTTTGCATTTTAACAAGGCCCCACAGGGTTTCAGCGTCAGTCCAGCTAATAGCAGAAGGGAAGGCGAAAGGGAAAGGGAGATTCCTGGACACCTTTAGCTCACCCCTCCTGTCCCAGTGCCCTGCTTTTATGAATGACATGGTCCTAGAAACGCCTATTTCATAGAAGAGGAAAGGAGCCACTGTCTAGAACAAGTAGAAGAGAAAGAAGGAGAGCCAGACCGGGGGAACTGTAGCAAGACAAAGGAATGGAGCCAAAAGGCTTCTGTTTAGAAAAAGAACGGAGATGACGGGGGATGGCAGGTATATATCCGGCAGGTTGCCAGTCCTTCAAGATGTGGCTACGTGACCACAACATCTCTTGCTGTAGCAAGTCGCCTCTCATGCAGCCTCCAGGAGCCGCCATCATTGGTCGGTTGACAAGGGAGGTTGAGCCTACTCGCCCTCCATGAGGTTACACTCAGCAACTTCAGACTGTGGCACACCGAAGTCAGAAGAGAGCAGTACAGCAGCTCTGCCGTTCTGAGAATTATAACATCAATGGCCATCCTGGCACCTAATTACCAGAACCATCGTCAGACAGGGGTACGCGCACCACGTTCGTCTCAAATTCTAAGGGGTCATTTGAGGTAAATGCCACCTCGACAATGCGCCAGGTTCCCATCTAGTCTCCCCTTGAGAGCTTCCACTGGCAGAGAACTCATTACTTTTGTGTATACTTCATTGTCAGGCAGCAGGAAGGGTTTCCCTTGAGCTGAAGAAGAAGTTCCCTCTCTGTAACTTGGACCCACAAAGCCCAGCTCAGTCCTGTGGAACCACACAGGAGAAAAACATAAGCCCCTTCTTTGTGTCAGCCCTTTACAGCTCGATGTCACCTCCCGTGTCCCCACTGTCCCCTCTTCCATGACCAGGCATGCTTGCATCCTTCGACTGTTCTTCATACAGCCAGGTTTCAAATCTACTCTGGGCTGGTACTTCTTGCAACTCTGGAGAGTTCCTCGGATTGTTTGAATTAGAGACAAAGGGTACTTTCCTCTCCCCATTTTGATTCAAAGCACTAAAACCTTTGCGACATCACGAGGCCATGTGATTGCCATGATCTTGGGTGTATCTCCTTTCTGAGCTTGAAGGAGTTTGAACTTCATAAACTCGCAGGCTCCTCCCACTTCTGCAAATATAACCAAGTATAACGTGCCATCTGCCGAGCCTGTATTCTTCAGGACTCTCCCCCACTGCGAGCTGCAGACCACCAGCCGTCGTGGGAGAAACAGAGGATTCTGCTATGAAGCCAGCACTCTTCCATGTAGAATGGTCCTACCTTTGCTCCTCTCTTGCCACATACATCCACCTACGGTTCTTTGGCAACTTCTGTTGTCCTCTAAGACAGCTTTCCATTTTAATCTAAGTTTCATCTTGAGGCAAACATTCAGAAACATCTTAAGAAACACGGAGATTTTGTCTCCAGGACTAGCTATGATCCAAGCGTGTAAGCTTTGATAGCTAGAAACTAGGATTGCTTCTTGGTCTTTTGGCTAAGCTCAAGTGTAGTATCTGTTCTTATCAGCTTAATAGCCAGGGGGTTGGTTTTTAAAAAAAAAAATCCTATTTTGGAGTGTTTAAATCAGATAGGGGACCTGAGAGAGATACTCAGTTTACTAACTAGCCTGGGCTATTTACAGACCTATGGAGGACCCACAAGATAAGTCCCAAAGCCTAAGACAGGCTCTGGACAGGGCCAAGGGGCCAGGAATATGGGAATGACAAGACAGGGACCTGAGCAGAGCCAAAAATTTCTCAAAAACCAGGGAGATAAAAAGTAGGAACAAAAAGAGAGAGAGAGAAGTTATCTTTAGGATCATTCGTTTTATCTTCATGTGTCATTTGTTCCCAGCCTCTTCCCACTGCCTGCAACGGGGCCTGGCACATTTAGGTGTCGATTATGTGAAATAAATAAATTTCTAATCAAAACCTTGTTAATAGCTCTAGGCTTCCACCATTGGGTCATTTACACCACCAACATTTATTAAGCACCAACAGTGTTCAAGGCACTGTTGTCTAGACACTGAAGAATTTATAAGTAAATATGACATGAGCTCAGAGCTCAAGTTCCAGTAGGGTAGTTGCGATATTTACTCAAACGGCAGTAAGGGCACAAAGACGTGGTCAAGATAAGACAGGGCGGACGCTAAACATAGGAATATAAGGGAGGTGAGCAGAAAGGCTTCATGGGAAAGGACTCACTTCAACTTGTCTCCCTCTGTTAAACCTGAAGTCCGGTATCCCCTCCTCAATTACAAGAACCCAGTCTGATATTCACACTAAAATTCTTAGACACGACTTTGCAGTCGGAGCTGGAGGGAGAACTTTTCCCATGGAGGGTCCTCGTTTCTGGCTCCCTCTCCACTCCCTGGCAAGACCTCAGCCGGGGCTCCTCTGGACGACCCGCCCTATTGTAAACTTCTCCCTGGCAGCTCACCTTCTCTCTGGGCTTGCAACTGGGAATCTCATACCTGGCTGCAGCCAAAAGATTTCAGGAAATGGTGCTTTGGAAACACATCTTTTGAAACAAAAACAGATAAAGCAGCTGGCAGCGGGGCCAAGGAAAACTCTACTCTTTTCGAAAAGCAAGCAGTTTGTTGGCCCTGGAAACCTACCTGCCCTAAGCCACCACCACATCCTCTAATAAACGCACCAGCACACGCAGACACACGTACACACAAACGCTCAGCGACTGGGTGGCACGGCACACCCTTGAAAACCTGAGAAACTCTCTTCCTGTGCTCTTCGTGGCTGCCAGAGCCTCCAGTCTGTCGAAATCCTAACCCACGAGGTCCGGGTCACACGCTTCCTTCTGGAGAAACCCTTATGGCTTCCTCCCCCCACAAGGCAGGCAATTTAAACAGAGTGGAGTGGAATTTTTGTAGGCATTTCTAAGTTCGACGCACTGTTGAGCAATCTTCACGCCCGAGCCACGAGGGTTTTGTTCCTAATTCAGTAAAGAGAAAAAGAAGAGAGGAGGGACCATTTCATCCACTAGGGTGGCTTTCGTAAGCTGACCCCCACTTTGGGGAAGGCAGCCGAACCCTACCAGGAAATGTCATTTAGGTAGTATCCCCTTGCCTGGCTGTACTGCACTCCAATTTCTAAAGTGCTTCCACTTGGCCGAGCCTCCCAACAGACCTGAGTAAATTGGCCAGGATGCTCCTCATGGCCCCGTGCAGATGACGACACCGATGAGCAGATGATGAGGGCCTTGCTCGAGCGCACGTAGGCAGGAAGCAGCCAACATGTTCTCCTGCCCTGCATCCAGGGCTCCGGCCGTCACCTCCTGCATCCTGCTCCTGCAGGGGCTCTTGGTGGCTCATAATTGGAACATCAGGTAACTCCACAACGTATTGAAATCCAGGCCCTCTGTATCCTGAGGCTAGCTGAGTTTCTTGGAAGCCCGCCTCCAACAGTGAAAGCACCCCAAGTCACAGAATTGGATTACACATGTGGTTCTTTGAGTTTCTTTAAAGCAGCAGCACAAGTGTTTTCCCCTGGAAATTCAGAGCACACAGGGAACGTCCTCTCCCCAGCGTTTGCCACTGACACTGTGGCAGGAGGAAAGAGTCTCTGTCTCTGTCTGTGTCTCTGTCTCCCCTCCTCGCCACTCTCCAGATGCTCTCATTTTCAGTTTCTCTTCATTTCTTGCTCTCTGTGTCTGAATCTCGAGGACAGCACAAACAGGAGATCCCGGCTGAGTGGAAAGCCCTGGCTAACTCTGGCATCCCATGACACGCTGGAATGACAGACGCCACATGGGGCCCCAGTTCTGGGAGCCGGTCGGCAGGTCCACACCAGAGCACAGACAGGGCTCTCTAACTAGGACCAGCCCCCATCTAGGCCTCAAAGTGAGACTCGGGTTGCAGGCAGGGGAGACATCTGACATTTGTGGAGCTCATGGCACACTAGACTTACAGCCTCTGGCCATACAAGAGACGAGATGCTGAAACTACCCCTCCCCCACGGGAAGACGAGCGAAGAGCCAAGTGGAAAAGCATGAGTATTTACTCAAGGGCAAATGGAGAGATACGCCCAGGGGAAGATGAGCCTCACATGAGTAAGAAAGGGATTAACCCCAAAGTGTCCAAGTGCCAGGGAGCCACTGAAGCTCTAAGAAGCTCTAAGAAGAGCCCCAGCGACCCATGGTCTACCCTACTGCTGGCCCAGGTGAAGGCAGGCCAAGAAGCAGAAGTGGGTATTTCTTTAGGATTAGTCTGTAAATCCCCCATTGTCAGGGCCCTTGGCCCCTGCTCGTGATAATCTGCTTCCCCTCCATGCTGTAAGTTCTCCGAGGACAAGCTCTAAAACACCTTTGTAACCTCAGTATCTGGTATGGCACCTGGATTCTTACAAAATAAGAAATAAGTGAATAAAAGGAAGACAGGGGAAAAAAGAATGTCTCTGGTTTATGCTCCATTAGTAAAAGACGGGGAAACTTCTATCTCTCCATAAAGGTGGTCATCCCTCGTCCTTGTGATCAGTTTTAGAATGGTCAGTATCTTACAATGAGTTTTTGGAACTTCGTCTCTCCTTGCTGGAGGATGGATTTGGAAGCCAGACTCAAGGAGTTGTCTGGGTTTGTAGAGTGAGGCTTGATGGGGGACTTGAGGAAAGCCATGCGACTGGCTGTAGCCTTGAAGGCACTGGATGTCCCTTCAGGGATATTATTATCCAGAAAATGATGAGTTATTAGGGTGGTGACTTGCCTGTTTGTTGTCAGATTCATTGCCAGCCCTGCTCTGTCCTGTTCTGCATCATAGGGGGCTGACCCCCACCCCCACCCCGCTTGCCCCATTTCCCAAACTCCATTCCAACTGGCTTCTGATTTAAGGCCTGCCAAGGCCTCCCACTGGCCAAGGGAAGGGAAGGGAAGGGAAGGGCAAAGAAGAAGCCCAGGTACTCCCTTCATTGCATGCTGCCAGCAACAGCTTACTCTCTTTTGGGATCCCTCTTCCACCGGGAAGCCTCTCTGTCTACAATTCTAGCCTCTAAAATCTAGTAACACCACCTCCTCTCCCTGTCACCCCAGCCGTAGAGGTAGAAGTGGCATCCTGTCAATCTAGAGCTTGCTTCATCCCTGTGGCCCTTTAGTTCTATCAACCCTAATATATAGTTAATTTCCCATATTAAACTTCCTGTCTTGATCTACCTGACACTGGTTATGTTTTCCTGGAGGAACCTTGACCAATACAGCTACCATTTTATATGCACCTTTCTCAGCTCCTACTACTCTGCCTAAACCATGAGGAATTGAAAACTATATATAAGTTCAGTGAGGAAGGGTCTTGGGGTTCAATCAACTTCCTAAACTGGGTGACAACCCCGCTGGAGGAGCTCAGACAGTGGTTTGCCAGTAACTGTGTAACAATGGTTTGTCCAAGAGAGAAAACCCTTGATTTACGGCCAATCTGACTGTTGCCAATTTCCGTGGTAAGTATTCCCACCATGGCTGACCTAAGCTCCTAACACAATGTCACCGGACACGGACTTGGAAAGAAGCACACAATGAGGTTGAGATGCAGTCAGTTTGCTAGACATCTGAGAAGCAACTGTGATATGAACTGAGGGAGCTGAGCGAGAAGGGCATATAAGCAAGTGTGAAACCGCTCTAAGTAACCCAGAGAACTTTGGGAGGCTGCAGACAGTAGAGAGAAGACTAGGAAGGGAGAAGCAGCAGCAAAGAGTCAACAAGTGACTCGTGAAGAAACGTCAAACGGGAACTTGGGGAGTGGAGTGGTAGGAAGTGGTATGCGACTTGTAAGCTGTAGTTCCCTCCAAAGGAGCTGTGGAATCAACAGTATAAGATTCCTTGTCATTAATGTGCTGGGGAGTCGGCATCATTTGGGGGGATGCATGAAAGAGTGGAAGAAGCTGCCAAAGAAGGACCCAACCACAGGTGGGTTTCAATGGATCAGAGAGAAGTGTTGTCACAAGAGTTCTCAGAATTTCCATTCCGAAAGCATCATTTAACAGATGAGGAACCTTGAGCCAAGAGAGGCCACAGCCATCCAGGCAGACAGTGGTAGAACCCAGACTAAATCTCAGCTTTCATGACAAGACCGTTCGTTCGTTCATTCATTCATTCATTCATTCAAACAAATATTGCTCAGCAGTGCAAGTATTGTGAGCATGCATTACAGACATGGTCCTTACCTTCAAGGACCTTACTAACCAGTGCCAGAAAGAAGGATTAAATAGCTTATCACAGTTTGTAACTACTTTTTCGTGTGATAAGGTCTGTGAAGGAAAATACAGGACACTTTGGTAGATCTTACATGAAGACCTAATTTAGGGCTGAGAGGTACAGGGAAGCATCTCTGGGGAACTATGACACTGAGATAGGATGAAGAACATGAGTCGATTAGGTAACGACCAGGGGAAAGACGTTCCAGGTGGAGGGACATCACATGCATTGGTTCTGTTTCAGGGTTTGAGTCCCAAATAAACACCACTTATATAGCGGGCCTTATCTTTCATCGCCGGACAGCCCCCAAATGTGCTGAAACCTATAAGCCTATAAGTTACCTGAAGCAAGATGATAAAACTCTGTCTCAATACAGTATCTTAAATTTAAGTGTAAAGATGAGAGCACGACTGGTTTTTACTGTATGTTTTGGAATGAAAAGTGGTGCCATGAGCCCGAGCAGCGTCACCTGGAATAATTCACCTCGCCCAGTCACTGTACCCCACGAACCCACACCCAAATGAAGTCTCTGCCTCTCTCTGTGACGAAAACTAAGGCAAAACAACGTATCCACCAGACCATGTCCTTGGACTTTTACCTGCTGAAGCCCACTGGTGATGTCCCTGTGTTTTTCCTGGTTGACTGAAGTAGATAACTCCTGGGGAGGACACAAGTTCCTGGATCAAGGGCCCACTCCTGTATCTCCCTGCAGGGGTGAAAGCTGTGGTCCAACCCTTCCTCTTGGGTTTTGGACTCCTCCCCCCAAACGCTTTCCCCTCCAACTGGATCTTCTGAGGCTGAGAGGAGATACTCAATCTCACCCTCATTTTCATGTTGAGTGGGTCCACCATACCATACTTCTCCATCAGTTGTTCTCTTTTTTTACTTTCAAGTATCAACTTCAGCAACGTTTACCTTCAGTGTCTTCCACAACCCCTCCAGCCCTTGGCTTGGGACAGAAAAACACTATCACCACTACATCTCAGACAAACTTGCTACAAAGAACTTGGATCGATTTCATTTTCTTCTTCTCTACACGGATACATACCTTTGCATGGAGGTAGCTGTAAGGAGAAACAAATAACCCGCTTGTAAATGCTCTGGATTTCTTCCTGAAGCACCATCTGGAGAGCCTAGTTCTATAATCCTGGGGATAAGATTGTGACGTCTTTGTGAGAAATGCCTGCTTCCAGGAGGCCAAAATTCCAGCCCAGTAATATTTTATGACTTTTGGCATGTCGCTTGAGCGCCTTCAGACTCAGTTTCTTTCCTTCGCAAAAAGGGATAAATAATACTCCCTCGTCAACTGGCACCATAGGAACAATTCCTAAAACTGTTTTGTGCGTTGTAGAAGGAAAGACATCAGGGACATCCAAGTTTTTTGTGACTTTTTTTTTCATATTGAATTATTTCGACTAGAGGCACCGGATTTAAAAATCCAAGTGGGGAAATCAGCCAAGAGATGCGCGGAACAGCATCGTGTTTCTTTTCCGCATATGGTATGGCTGTGCACTGTGATGTCAAGGATGAGCACTTTTCATCCGCATTTTTTAAGTGTGCTGAGTCTCTTTCTCCCAAGGCTCCTGGATGCAAGAGGCTGAACAAATGGGAGTTCCTGGTGTTTCTGGAGAAGAGCTAATTTCCTTTCCCATGTCCCCCAGCCCCACCCAAGATCACTTGTCACTGAGATGAGGTGCCTTCGTGGAGACGCACCCAAGAGTGGAACCCTCTGGGAGAGCGAGAGCCTTTTCAGGATCTCAGGAAGTGAAGAGTGTGTGAGACTCAAGAACATCATACCTATCCATGTCAGAGAAGAAGGCTAAGGTTGCAGAACGTGCCCGCAAAAGGAAGAGAGCAAATGTTATGCCTTCACTACCTCTCTGTTCTGAAACCAGAAGACACTGACCCTGTCTGTCCCTCTAGGCGTTCAACATTCCACGTACAAACTCTTCTCTCTGTTTCAATTGATCAGATATTCCAGAAACCAGCCCTTCCCCCACCCCAATCCATTGGACTCGCTAGTTCTCATGTGAAAGGTATTGATGCAGGAGTGCTCCTGATGGCTCCCTGCTAAACCATTGATTTTTATTAAACACCCTGCCCCAATGCATTTGGCAGGTCCCAGAATGCTGTTCTCTCATGTCCTTTCCATTGTAGGCCTCTCCTCCCTCAAATAAACCCTAACTTGGGTTTAAGACCTTCCTGGAAGATGATTCTATAGCCTTCCTTTCTAGACCTTCCCAACCCTCACTCTCATTCAAATGAGGGAATCACTAAAGGCCTCCTTGTCCTTGCCCCCCAGCAGACCCTCATAAATCCACAGTGAAGTTGTTTTTTTTTTAATTAAAGCGTCCAAATAATTAATGATCAACTCCATTTGTGCCATTGAAAATCCAAATGTCACACGGTTGAAAAGACCCAACCAAATAATTCAGTGTACCCTATAAAGATTTAAAAAAGCAAAGCCCAAGAGGCCTGCATGACTGGTTTCTGTGCTGTCTGAAAAGCTTGGTTGGGTTTTTGGGCACTTGATTGGATTCCAGGAATAATGTGCCCTGAGCACAAAGGGCTCTTTTGATGTGTCTGTGCCATGGCTCCGCCCTTCCCTCCTCACTTTACCTGGGATACACATTCTCCTTGTCTCCCAAGTTGGAAAAAATAACCCATGGGAGAGAGGAAAAAACAGCAGAGGGAAAGTCAAGCATGGGGGGTTGGGAGGAAACTACAGTCCTTAGCCTGAGTTTGGTTACTAAAGTCTGGTTATTCCAGAAAGAATTGAAGAAATGGGAGTTTATACAATATCTGTGACCAGAAACTGGAAAAATGCAATTGGTTGTGGTCCCTTGAGCTACATGTAATAAGTGAGTCTCCTAGCGAGGACCTGCTACTTTCAAAGAATCAGAAGAACGACTACCGATTACTAACCCTGGAAATCAACGTGGACTTCCACAATTAATTCAGCCGGAGAATCTCATAGTGAGTCTAGCCCGTCTATTTTTCATGGGTACTAGAATACCATGAAATAATGAATACCATGAATCGTATCTTCGAGAAAGATAGAGCAAAAGAAGACAGAGACCTCATTGCTAGAATGCCCTGCAAAAAGTGGCAGAACCAACTCAAAGCCATTATCAAGCATTAGCCCTTGGAGACAAGGAGCATGGTCCAGCCCCAGCTGCAGGGATGCCCAGATTGGTAGCAAAGGGCAGCAAGCTGGTGGTAGTGGTGAGCTACTTGAGGTCTTTCTGGGCTAACTTGAATAGGCTGTTTTATCCTTCTAATCTTGTTTTCCTAGTCTGCAAAAAAAAGATGACCTTGACTACATAAGCTCTGAGATTCCGTTTCAGAAATCTTTCGTTGCCCCAAAACTAATGGCTTCCACAACCAGTCTACTTGTTTAAGTCTTGTTTAGTTTCAATAATATTCTATATATGTCTATACAGAGGTTATATACTTATAGATTCATTACATTTACTCTAAGTATTTGATATTTTATGCTATTATAAATGGTATATGTTTCTTGATTTTATTTTTTAATGATTTGTGGCTAGTATATAGAAATACAATTGATTTTTTGTATATTGACTTTGGATACAGTAACCTGATCAAATCACGTTATTAATTCTAATAATGTATCGAAAGATTCCCAGTCTGTCTTTTTCTCACCATCCGCTCTCTGCTGGTGAGATCACAAGGAAGACGTTCGACCGACATACTTGTTAAGTTTCCTGGATCCCAAGCAACAGAAATAACTGGCTAACTTAAATATAAAGTAGGATTTTCCTAAGGCTATGGGATAGTTCTGTGAGTCACTGGAAAAAAAAAAAAAAAAGAACTATCAGACCTCAGAAAAGGACAGGACCCAGAATAACATCAGGGAACAAATCAACTGTCTCTTCCGGATGCTCTGTCAGGCTGAACTCTGGACTTCTTTTTTGTCACTCTACTTATTCAAAGTCCTCAGAGCAAATCTGGTTGTTGCTATTTAGGTCGAACCATTTACTGTGTTGCCAGTTGACCGCCAGGCCCACCAAGACCGTGTGAAATTCTGGAGGAGTGGTACCCCAGGGGGAATTCACCATGCTGTCATGGGAAAAGAGAGAATCGATGCTGCAGAGACAGCCATCGCACGACCACCACATACGCTACCTCAGATCTTTTTGCTCCCCCCCTCCTTCACAGGTATAAGATTAGCACTTAAATTTGGGGGATGATAGCAGTGATGGAGAAGGTTACCACCCCAGAGAGCCCTATCTCCCGCTCTAGCCATCAAAAGCACTTGGGCTCAGTCAATGATCCGTGTTACTCATTTATACGTGAACGTGAATCCTTTGCCGAGCTTGCTTCTCTGGGCTGCACTCAACCTCCTCTCCCCAGTTGATAAGCATTATGCTGTCAGGATAGGTTTGATTAATAACCAAATAGGTGTATTTGGTTATTAGGTGTATTCTTTCTGGCTCCCATCTTCTGCTCTTCCTGAGGGCGGGGGTGTATTTATTTTGCTGCGGTTACTTTGGAATAAGAGACCCAGCACTTACCTGATACAATCAGCAACTACATTGAATTCCATCTGCTTACTGAATGCCTGGCTCTGGGCTTGAGCAAGCTAAGTGTATAAAAGATGTCCGTGGGCGTGCTAGGTGTTTTTAATCCATAGGAAAATGGATGGAGGGCATCACAATCAATTTTCTTAAGTACTGAACTACAGCATAAATGAAGTGAGGTTAAAAGTCTCTTATCTTTGTCCTCACTCATCTCCACCTTTATTTATTGGCCTCTCTGGTTCTCATTAGTATGCAGACAACCAGAGCTGTAGACATTTTCATCCACACTCCAACTACCGCCCCGATTTCAGTTCCAAGTTATGAAACCGAATCTAAACCTTAGAAGGGAAGCTAGACACTGAAACTTTACATTTCAGGGTTCAGAGTCCCCCAGGATGATTCCAGGAATAGAGCAGGGAGAGGCCCTGGCAATCAGAAACCAAACTACCACCCCCCTCCCTCCCCTAAAAGGACCTGAGGACATTTGAAATAAAACTCACAAAATGCCGTTTTTACAACATCCAAACTGAGAAGAGTTGCCAGAGAACATATCCGTCCCCTCCCGGCAACTGCTCCTAACTAATCCCAGACAGAAGGAGGTGTCTCTTATCCTTCAAGATCACTTGAAGGACGTTTCACAATTTCCCTTGGTCACCTGTTTCAAAATATAAGAACTGGGCGCCAGGAAAATCTTCCTCATATTCAAACACCAGTTCTGTCTTCAATTCAGACCATTTGGATAATTAAAGTATAAAATTTCGGAACTGGAAGAGACTTTAAATACCATTTCGTCTAGAGGTTACAACTGGTGACCCGGGGATTGAGACATATTTTACTAGGGCCACAGAAAGTTTAATTTTTAAATTTTTGAATTAGTTGCCAATGCTTAGATATGGAGATACTTCCTTTAAAAAAAAAAATCATATAACTGCATCTCTAGAAAAATCAGATCTGGAAACACTGTGGACCTCATTTCCATGGCAATAATCAAATTTGGGTACTCCTCTGTTATGGGGGGGGGGGCGGAATAAACCTGAGGATATCAAAGAACCAACCAGACCTGCTTATCTCCTTTATTCTAAATGGCTAGCCCTTATCAGCATTGTGACCCCTGACTGTTGCTGGCGAGAAAACGGAGAACCAGAAAAATGATTTGACTGGGGTATTCAGCTATCGGTGTGACACGAACTGAAATGAAACTTCATGCTTCTGGTCCAGTCCTTTTCTCCGGTGGAGGACTGCTTTCAGTCCGCAGCCATGCTGGCCTGGGGCAGCTCAAGACAATAATTACAGAAGATAAAAGAGGGGACATAACCGAAGTCAAAACCTACAGTTTTCATATTCCCTATCACTTTTTACGGTCCTTGGGCCAGCTCGGCAGTATGTCGACACAGGCATGCCTGTCACCATTAAGGAGAATAACTGCTGACTATCGGTGAATAGCCAAGGAAAGTCCAATGGAAAGCTTATGAGACCCCACCCCGTTTTTATGTTGAGGAGAGTGTGTGTGTGTGTGTGTGTGTGTGCGCGCGCGCACCTGTGCATGCGTACGTGTGTGTACGTGCGTGTGTCTGAGGGATAGTTCTCAGTGCTTTGACTCCAGAATAAAAAGAAAGGAAGCAAGGTGCAAAGTGACATGTGCATTTCCAGCTCTAGAGTACAGTCTGGAGAAGATAAAGACGATGTACACACTATAAAGGTATCGCAGGGGATTTTGCCTGCCAAGAAAATAAAAACAAAAACTCCCAATCGGAGTGTATGTTTGGGAGAGGCTGTTACACTCTATGGTCACTTTGGCAAAAATAAGCATCGAATAGTCTGTTTCTTAGATTTCTCACACTAGATTTTTGAGACAATGTACATATAAGCTAAAAGTTTGTTGAATCTTTTCCTCCTTCAGGGATCAATGGTTAGCAGAAGAATTCTGTGTTAACCCTTCCTTGCAACAAGAAAGAAAACATTAGGTTAAATGTTAAGAAAACACGGGCAGCCCCAGAGTACCTGATCATTGCAGTCAGTTCAGGCTCTAAATAGATCATTTCTATCATTGCATGATCAAAAGAACTGAAGGATTAAGTACATCACAACCGCCAGGTTTTTTTAGCCAAGTATAAACCAGTCCTTTGAAAAGGTTTCTGGCTGTGAATGTGGCTCAACATGGGGAAAAGTGGCCAAAAGAGGCTTTCAGATTTCTTTCCTGCAGCTCTTCACTGACCACCAAGAAAGCGAGAGAAGGAACCCTCTTCCCAAGAGCAAAGGCATGATTGAGCTTGAGACATCGGAGTTTAGTTGGAGTTTGAGGGCGTCTAAATCGTTCTATTTCCACCAAAGACATTCACAATTGGTGTTCATGTGGAGAATAGCTTTTGATGGTTGGAAAAGTGATGGGAAAAGACAGCCAAGAGTTCTTTCTCAAGATCAACTGATTTTTAATAAGCTTAGTCTTTGTGCATTACGAAACAATTGATTAACAGCCATTCCCTCCCAGAGCTCACCAGCTAGAGAGACTGCATTTGCCAGTTGACCACCTCCTCTCCTTCCCCTAAATTTCTCCTGTGGAAAATCAACAATAAATTTAAAAAGCATTCTGGAAGGACCAATCCAGTACCTAGTCGTCTTTAAACACCACTTAGAGTTGATGCGTCCTCCTTTTTGGTAGTGGTTAGATACCAGAAAGCCTCCCTAGACAGAAAATTTCTTCTGTCTCTGATGATAGAAAAATTGTTTCTAAAGAAACTAATGAAATGACATATTACAAAACACAGCATAAAACGGGGAGGACACTAGATCAGTGGAGGACAGAGGGGGTGCTGAGATAACTGGTTATTAATATACAAGACAAATTTAACTAAATCTTTACATCTCTCCTTAAACAAAATTGTATTTAATGCTGATTAAATGCGTATAAGAGAAAGAAAACCTTAAAGCCTTTTAGAAGAAACCTTGGCGTGAGACAGAATGTTTTTAATCAATACATGCAAAAATGTTTAGAGCAACAATTTCAAAGAGGCCTGACAAATTCACCTCCATTAAAACAAACATAAAACTTTACATATGACAAAAGATACCATAAAAAGTGGAAAGATAAACAATGACTAGCAGAAGATATTTGTAAACATAGTGCTAACAAAAGATCAGTATCCAGGGTATAAATTGGACTCCAAAAATTAGTAAGTAAAAGTAAAACAAGCATCAAAATGTCTAACATGCATGTCATGGAAGTCTCAGAAGGAAAGAAGAGAGAGATCAGGACAAAAGAAATATGTGAAGAAATAATGATCAAAAAACTTCCTAAGTTTGGTGAAAGACAAATTTAAGCAGCTCCACAAACCCCAGTTGTAAGTGTGATAAATTCAGAGAAAGCCCCTCCAACACATGTTACAATCAAACTGTTGAAAACCATGAATAAAGAACAAATCTAGAAAACAGTGAGAGAAAGAGTGATACATCCCATAAAGGAGAGCAATGATTTCAGTGATAATGGACGTCTTATCAGGAACCACGGAGGCGAAAAGATAGTGGAACAACATCTTTAAAGTGTGGAAAGGAAAAAAATAACAATTCTCAACCCAGAATTTTAAACTTATTTAATGTTAATTTATTTTTGAGAAAGAGAGACAGAGCATGAGCCAGGGGGAAAGGCAGAGAGAGAAGGATTCACAGAATCCGAAGCAGGCTCTAGGCTCCGCGCTGTCAGCATAGAAACTGACATGGGGCTCAAACCCACGAATCATGAGATCATGACCTGAACTGAAGTCAGACGCTCAACCGACTGAGCCACCCAGGTTCCCCTCAACTCAGAATTTTATATCCAGCAATATATTCTTCAGAAATGAAAGTAAAAATACAGATATTTTCACATAATGAAAATCTAAGGGAATCATTACTAGCAAACCTGTACTACAAAAACAAAAACAAAACAAACAAACAAACAAAAAAACACTGAAAGAAGTCCTTCAGCCTGCAAGAATATGATGCTAGAGTATAACTTGCATCTTCTGGAAAGAACAGACTATCAAAAATGACAAATGGTAAATATCAGGTGTACAACTCATAGTTCAAACAGAGAAGTACACAGATAGGGATAGAGATAGAGGTAGAGGTTCGAAAAATAAGAGAGGGGCACTTGGGTGGCTCAGTCGGTTGAGCATCCGACTCTTGATTTTAGCTCAGGTCAGGATCTCACAGTTCGTGAGATCAAGCCCTGTGTCAGGCTCTGCACTGATATGCAGAGCCTGCTTGGGATTCTCTCTCCCCTCTCTCTCTGCCCCTCCCCTACTCTCTCTCTCTCAATCTCTCTAAATAAATAAATAAACTTAAGAAAGAAGAAAGAAAGAAAGAAAGAAAGAAAGAAAGAAAGAAAGAAAGAAAGGTGATTATTACAAAGAACTGGCTCATACAGTTATGGGTCTGGCTAGGGCAGGTGATCAAGAAGGGAAGATAATTAGAAGGCTAAAACCTCAGAGGTTTGGAGTCTCTGAGCTCAGGGGAAACCTAAGCACTCTTGTGAAGGTCTAACTCAAGATAATATATCTTTTGATTAATTTAAAGTCAACTGGTTGTAATTAAGGACTTTAATTGTATTTACAAAATCCCTTCACAGCAGCACCTAGATCCAGGTTTGACTGAACACTGAGAGCTGCAGTTCAGCCCTACCCAAGTGGACAGCCTAAAAAGCCATCGCATCTGGGCAAATACAAAACACTACTTTCTTTCCCCTTAAGTTCTTTAAAATAGTGAGCTAAAAACGTGTATACCAATGGGGTTTTCAATGTGCAAATGTAATATATATGGCAACTATAATACAAAGGATGGTGAGTGTGGAGTAAAGGGACCCACTGGGTTGTTGGTTTCTATATTTTACATGAGTGGTAATATTAATTCTTTTTTAAAGTAGTTTTCTTTATTATTTTTTAATGTTTATTTATTTTTGAGAGAGAGAGAGACAGAGTATGAGTGGGGGAGGAGCAGAGAGAGAGGGAGACACAGAATCCGAAGTAGGCTCCAGGCTCTGAGCTGTCAGCACAGAGCCTGATTCAGGGCTTGAATCCATGAATGCAAGATCATGACCTGAGTGGAAGTCAGACACTCAACTGACTGAGCCACCAGGCGCCCCAATTCTTAATAGACTGTGGGTCTGTATATTTTACAGATATATAAAACAACCACTGAAAATATACAATAATGTATAGCTTTAAGCCAATATTTAAATTAAGATAGAATACTAAAAAAATTCAAATAACCTGAAATAAGGCAGGGAAAGGAGAACAGAGCAACAGAAGACAAATAGCCATATAATCAAATAATAGACCTAAATTCAACCAAACCACTAATCACATTAAACGTTAATGGTCTGAGCATTAAAAGGGGGAGATTACCAGAGCCAATATAAAAAACAAGACTCGGGGTGCCTGGATGGCTCTGTCCGTTAAGCGTCCGGCTTCGGCTCGGGTCATGATCTCGTGGTTCGTGAGTTCGAGCCCCACATCTGGCTCTGTGCTGACAGCTCAGAGCCTGGAGCCTGCTTCCGAATCTGTGTCTCCCTCTCTCTCTGGCCCTTCCCTTCTCAGGCTCTGTCTCTCCCTCTCTCTCAAAAAGAAATAAACATTTTTTTTTTAAATGTAAAAACAAAAAAAGGAAGACTCAAGTACACTGCCTGCAAGAGGCCCACTTCGACTATGAAGACACATGCGGTTTGAAAGTAAATGGATGGAAAAGATATAACATGCAAACAGTAAGTATAAGAAGACTGGAATAATTATATTAAGTTCAGATTTTTAAGAGAGACTTTACAACAGAGTATAATCAAGGATAAATTTTTTCAAGGGACAATTCACCAGTAAGACTATAATTATAAATGTGTTTGTACCGAATAAGAAATCTGCATGGGGGCGCCTGGGTGGCTCAGTCGGTGAAGTGTCTGACTTCGGCTCAGGTCATGATCTCATGGCTGGTGAGTTCGAGCCCCACGTCGGGCTCTGGGCTGACAGCTCAGAGCCGGGAGCCTGCTTCAGATTCTGTGTCTCCCTCTCTCTCTGCTCCTCCCTCACTCATGCTCTGTCTGTCTCTCTCTCAAAAATAAATAAACATTAAAAAAAATTTTAATAAAAAAAAAAGAAATCTGCATGAATCAATACTTGACGGAATTATAGGAAGAAAAAAAACCAGACAACCCCCTAATCATATTAGGTATTAATACCCTTCTCTGATCAAGGAAAAACAACTGCAAGATGTAAAAGTCACTATTAACACCCCAATCTAATTGACATGTATAGAATTCTATCCAAATACACATTCCTTTTAAACACAGATAGTCCAGTTGCCAGGATAGACTATATTCTGTGCTATAAAATAAGGGTCAATACGTTTCAAAGCACTGAAATCATGTGGATTGTATCCAATGATCACAAGAGAATAAATCAAATAAGATATCCAGGTGAATCCAATTATTTGAAAATTACATGGCTTGTCTTTAACTAAGTATGGGTCAAATACAAAATCACAAAAGAAATCAGAAAACATGCTGAACTGAATGATGAAAAAAATAAAATATGAAAATTTATACCATGTAGCTGAAGTAGTACTCAGAGCGAACATAGGTTTTCATGCAAAAGAGGGCAGCCTAACCTACCTTAGCAAGCTCTAATAAGAAGAGCAAAGTAAGTCTGAAGTAGAAGGAATGAAATAAAGGTAAGAATAGAAATCAATGAGGGGCGCCTGGGTGGCTCAGTCGGCTAAGCGTCCGACTTCGGCTCAGGTCATGATCTCACTGTCCGTGGGTTCGAGCCCCGCGTCGGGCTCTGTGCTGACGGCTCAGAGCCTGGATCCTGTTTCAGATTCTGTGTCTCCCTCTCTCTGACCCTCCCCCGTTCATGTTCTGTCTCTCTCTGTCTCAAAAATAAATAAACGTTAAAAAAAAAAATTAAAAAAAAAAGAATAGAAATCAATGAAACTGAAAGCAATTTATAAAGAAAATTGACGAAGCCAAAAGCTGGTTTTTTGAAAAACAAAACAGAGCAAAACCAAATCAGCAAACTTCTAGCTAAACTCTCCAGAGAGAGAGAGAGAGAGAGAGAGAGAGAGAGAGAAATCATGTCACCAGTGTCAGGAATGAAACATAGGTTATCAGCACAAATCCTACAGACATTAAAAAAAATAAGTGAACTTTGAAACAACTTTATACCATCGTACTTTATAACTTAGATGAAAGGAACAATTTCTTGAAAAATGCAACTTATTCAAATGGGTATGGAAAGAAACAGAAATTGTAAATTGCCATATCTGAAATAGATTTAATGTATTACCCAAAACCTCTCCAAAAGATAAGTAATAGACAAGTGGCAAAATACATGAGCAGACAATTCACAAAAAGAAGACATTTGAATGATTTCTCATCCTATGAAATGCTGCTTGATCTCAGCAAGAATTAGGAAAACGTAAATTAAAACTGTATGTTTCACACTTATTAAACAGGCAAAAATTAAGAGCCTGACACCCAGAATTTGTTGCCTCACAACTTCAAAGCATGAAGAGGTAGACACAAAATGAGCAGCAGGCAAAGTTTATGAGAGTATAAGATCAGAAAGTAAGAATAGTAGGAAAGCTCTCTTTACGGAGACGGGACATTCGAAAATGAATGCCCCGACTCTAGGTGAGGGTCCTTATTTTATAAGGTTCTGGTCAGCTGTCCCTTCCCTTCCCTTCCCCCTCATTCCTTCTCAGGTCCTACCTTTACTGGATAGCTCTAGGTGCCCGGTTATCCATTCCTGATTGGCTCGACTCCATTGTGTGAGGGGTCACACTGGTCATGCTGTCCCTCCTATAACAAATGTTATGGTTTACTTTTTTAGTGAGGTATTTTGATTGAAAAATTCCTGAGGGGAAACCTGAGGGGAAGTAGGTGGGGTCTGTTACATTCTTAAGAAGGACCTTACCCCCAGGGGGTTTGCTGTGGTCAACCACTCCCAACATCGTTCCAATGTGTACCCGCCCCCCTCCCCCCCCCCCACCGGCCCAGGGACCTCAGGTCCTAATCTTTCCCTCTCTGCCTATTTTATCTTCTTTTCCTATCATAACAGTACCAAGTACTGGCGAGAACACAATAACAGAAACCCTTCTAAACTCCTGGTGGATATGCAAAGGGGTACAAGCACTCTAGTGGACAATTTGGCAGCATCTAAGGTTTACAACACAGATTTCCAATAATATTAACTCCGCTTCTGGGCACACCCCTAGGGAAACTCACACGTGGGCACCGGAAATGTGTGTAAGGATGTTCATGCAAGTATCACTTGTGGTAGAAAATGTTGGGAACCAGGGGCACTTGGGTGGCTCAGTAGGTTGGGTGTCCGAGTTCAGCTCAGGTCATGATCTCACGGTTGGTGAGTTCGAGCCCCGCATCGGGCTCTGTGCTGACGGCTCAGAGCCTAGAGCCTGCTTCAGATTCTGGGTCCCCTCTCTCTCCGCCCCACCCCTGCTTGTGCTCTCTCTCTGTCTTTCAAAAATGAATAAACATATAAAAAATTATAAAGAAAAGAAAAGGTTGGGAACGAAATTAAATGTTCATCAAGAGGAAAATGGATTAAAAAATACATTTTGATATAGTTGTATATGGTGTTCTAAACAGCAGCTAATATGAGAAAACTAGAGATACACATTCAATATGAAAAATACCACAAAATTAAGCAAAGAAACTTGCAGAAGGATACACAAATGAGGCCATTTATTTAACACTCAGTCCACAAAAACTATACTATATGATTTGAAGGCTACAGAGATTGAGAGAGAGAGAGAGAGAGAGAGAGGGAGAGAGAGAGAGAGAGAGAGAGAGAGAGAGAGAGAAGATATAGAAAGGCAGCCACGGAAGGATGAATACCCAAAGCAAATACTGTTGTCTCTACTGAGAAAATAGAGGGACAGGATCAGAAATCCAAGCATATTTTCAGGTTTTCTTTTTCAGCTGCTTGGTGAATACTAGAGTAGTCACTAAGGTATGCATTGCACCTTGATGTAGGTCTGAAATATTCTGTAATTTCCAAAAATGAGAAAGGAACTGTAGTCCCAAGTATGGCTGCTTGGCAAAAGATGCAAACTTCAGTCATAACGAGGGAACAGACGCCCTTGCTGAATGCCCTCAACTGTTTTGACTTCTGGAGGGGCGGGCCGTGATTACAGCTGCGATTAGGTGACTCACCATAATTATGTTTTGTTGAAATTGAATTTATTGAAGCATGAATCATTCTGCCCAAGTCCTACCTAATTGCTCCAACACCGCGGATGGGAAGGATGGCGGAGGAGTTTTCCGTGTGGAGGTCATTATAGAATGAATGTGCGCGTGCGTGCGTGTGCATGCGCGTGCACGCCTGCACACACTCGCGCCACACTCACCCGGAAAGGAGCCTGCAGCGCTGCCTCCCCCTCTGTGAGGATGTGAGCTTGGCGAGGAATGCCTGCAGATTTCACTGTGGTTTCTTCTGCCTCCCGCCCCCTACTCCTATTGATGAGCAACTCACAGTTTGGCTACTGGGCTCCCTGGGGGTCTCTGCTCTCTGAGACCAGGATCCCCTGTGGGTGCTGCCTGCTTTCTCAAAGCTACTGACTGGCAGGTTTTATGCAGCTTCTCCCAGCTCAGAATCACCCCCCTCCCCACCCCCACCCTCCCACTCCCCACCCTGTAATCCCCACCCCAGCTCAGCCGGGATCCCAGGGATGCCCTGGGAGCTGTGGCCCCCTCTGCAGAGCAATGATTGAAATCAACAAGGAGTCTCTGAGGAGACAAACAGCAAACCCAGAGTGTGGTGGGAACCCCTGGAGCCTCCCCTTCTGCGGCTCAGGTGCAGGGGGGAGCGGTTGTAGGGACAACTTGGGGCTCCTACCCGCTGTGGGTCACCCATGGTCTCCCAGAAGCAAAAAGCTCAGAGGCTTTCTCCTGATTCCTCCTATTGTGACGACGAGGGAGTCTTGAACTCGTCTGATCCTATGATTTGTTCATATGAATTGAACAAATGAAATGGGCTTTGCCTGTAGCAGCTTGAGGGTAAGCTCAACATGAGTGAGAACAAGCGCACAGTTTTTCCACCGGAGAATATGGTGCAGACAAACCATCAAAATAACAGCAGTTGAGAGTAAACAAGTTCACACCGCTTGCGAGGAACCAGACACCTTTCCACCACATTTTAACGCATTTACCCTTGACAACTCAACGGGGTGCACGTCTTTACCGGCAGCGCTTTGCAGTTGAAGAAACTGAGTCGTGGGAAGGTTACGAAAGCGGCTCACATTCCCTTAGCTAGTAAATGGAAGAAACCAGACTCGACCTCAGGCTGTCTAGTCCCAGACTCGATTCTCTTAACCGCTCCCCTGCGTGCCTTACGGGAGGCAGCTACCACCCTGGGTGCTTTACAAAATCATCTGACTGAATCCTCGAAACAAGCCCCATTTGACAGATGAGAAAACTAAGGTTGAGAGAGGCAAAGTGACTTGTGAAGTTACCCCAGTAGCAGCACAGCCAGGATCTGGAACTTTTGGTTCAGCTGACCTGCCTGGTGCAGAAACCAAAGAAGGAGATGCACAAACAAAGTGGTCATGGGCAACAGTGGATGGGGCGTAAAGCTGTATTCCATCCAACGGCTCTGGGCAGGCTCCTAGACTCCCTCAACTGCCTCTGATTCAAACTTGGGTTTGAATATGGCAGTCTTTTTCCAGTTACTGCGTGTTTTCCTACAACCATCTCCTCCATGCCATTCTTTTTCTTTTAATTTTTTTAATGTTTATTTATTTTTGAGAGAAGGGGGGTGGTGAAAATGTATGGCGGAGGGGCAGAGAGGGAGAGGGAGACACAGAATCCAAAGCAGGCTCCAGGCTCTGAGCTGCCAGCACAGAGCCCAAGGCGGGGCTCAGCCTCACAAACAGTGAGATCACGACCTGAGCCGAAGTCAGACGCTTACCCAAGCGAGCCACTCGGGTGCCCCTCTTCCATGCCATTCTTAAACACGGGAGTGAAGCTGGCATATCAAAACTCCATTGGCTTATTTTTTTTTTAATCTTTAATTTCTACTTGTTAGAGTCAACTCTGAAAGAGCAAGTGCTCCAGGGACAAGATAACATTTTCGGGGCGCCTGGGTGGCGCAGTCGGTTAAGCGTCCGACTTCAGCCAGGTCACGATCTCGCGGTCCGGGAGTTCGAGCCCCGCGTCGGGCTCTGGGCTGATGGCTCGGAGCCTGGAGCCTGTTTCCGATTCTGTGTCTCCCTCTCTCCCTGCCCCTCCCCCGTTCATGCTCTGTCTCTCTCTGTCCCAAAAATAAATAAACGTTGAAAAAAAAAAAAAATTTAAAATCATGTTGACGAACTCTTGGGAGAACCGGCTGAGTGGTAACTGACACAGGGACTTCTGGGTGGAGACTCACAATAGGCATTTAAAGAATTGAAGAGGCCACAAGGAGTGGGGGATGAGGTCAGAGACAGGTTCCCCCACTTCCTCACTTCCTGTCTGTCCCAGAAACACGTCTGTGCTCTTGTCCTTTTCCTTCTGGTTTGTTGCCTCTGAAACACTGCAGACTCAAAGTTGGCAGATGAGCGGTAACTCCAGTGAACGCTGCAGATGTGAATGTCAGAGTGTCAAGGACTCATGACACAGCTCAATGCTTTGATTTTACAGACCAGGAAATTGAGACTTGTGCGGCTACACGATCTGTCTATGGTTACACGGCCAGACAGTGTCAGAACCAGTAATAAAACCCAGAAATAGGGTCCTGAGAGAATCAACAGCCCTGAGTGGCTAAAGGAAAGGTCACACAGCCAGGCCCCTGGCTTTCCCTGTTTTCTAAAGACCCATTTTTCTTCAGGAGTGACACAGAACTATCCTTCCCACAAAATCGTGGAAGTGATGCATGGCAGAAAAACATGGAATATGTGGTCATGAGCTCCACATTCCAGGTCCAGCTCTAAGACTCAGGACTCGTGGTATCCTGGGCAAATCCCATCCTTTCAAACCTCAGCTTCCTCAACTGTCAATTGAAAAAGATCCTAAAACCTTTTTCACTGACTGGAGATAAAATAGCACCTCACACAGCTTCTGGTCCCAGCACACACTCATCAAGCTTTGTGGGCTTCATGAATGCTTTGCCATTGCATTTTGATCAGAGGAGGAGAATCGGGGACTCCTGGGGAAGTTAGTTTGGTTTTTCACCCCAGAGGGATCACCAAGTTCTTGCCTTTCTTCTTAACTCACAGCATTTCCGATTGTGTCTTCTAGTCCCGTTACCTTTCCTTTTCCCAACCTCTTAGTTTGGTAAGTTTATCATCCGGAATACAGGGAATGATAATAGTCACTTTCCACCTCTGAGTTTTCTAGAAGTTCACTTATCACACCCCAGCTTTGTCCTCTCGCAGGTGGACCCCTGTTCATTGGAAAGCAATGTGTACCATCAGCTGTGTGGCCATTTATACATCTACCCAAGACCTGAGTCCTATTTTCTATACACTATCAGTTAAAATGTTTGCTGTTCTGGTGCTCACTTCTTGATAGATATTCCATCTATCAACCATCTATACTTCTCTTTCCAGTTCTCCTCTCCTTTCTCTGGTACCCTCTGATTTCTCTGGTTCCTCTTCTTAACTTCACCCATCAACCACCGCATTACTCGAGTTCAATACATAGCCCTCTGCTTCGATTTCTGCAACTGGGACAATGGCAGCCTTACTCCTTTCTCTGTGTTTGGAGTGGAACTTCTCATCGAGGAACTCAGTCAAGTCTTATTTAAGCAGTCACTGTAAAGTGATGATTGAGTCTTTTGACCTATAAAGCTTATAGCTGAATATTAACAACACAGAAATATTGTCAAACACTTTGGGTATTTAGAAGATTTTATGGAAATCCATGGATTTGGGTGGTGATAAAGGTCTAATATGAACATCTGTCATGGCTATTAAAATTAAAGGAGCATAGGGGCACCTGGGTGGCTGAGTTGGTTGAACGTCCAGCTTCGGCTCCATGATCTCGTCGTTCGTGGGTTCAAGCCCTTCGTCGGGCTCGCTGCTATTGGCTCAGACCCTGCTTCGGATCCTCTGTCTCCCTCTTTCTGCCCCTCCCCTGCTTGTGCTCTCTCTCCCAAAAATAAATAAACATCATCAACTGATGAATGGATAAAGAAGTTGTGGTTTATATATACAATGGAATACTACTTGGCAATGAGAAAGAATGAAATATGGCCTTTCGTAGCAACATGGGTGGAACTGGAGAGTGTTATGCTAAGTAAAATAAGTCATACAGGGAAAGACAGATACCATATGTTTTCACTCTTATGTGGATCCTGAGAAACTTAACAGAAGACCATGGGGGAGGGGGAGGAAGGGAAAAAAAAGTTACAGAGAAGGAAGGAAGCAAACCATAAGAGACTCTTAAACACTGAGAATAAACTGAGGGTTGATGGGGGGTGGGAGGGAGGGGAAAGTGGGTGATGGGCATGGAGGAGGGCACCTTTTGGGATGAGCACTGGGTGTTGTATGGAAACCAATTTGACAATAAATTTCATATTTAAAAAAGAGAAATTAAAGAAGCATAATTCCATGTTTCAGTGAACAGATAAAGGAGATCTCAAGGAACAAAGAGGAACAAGAATCCAGGGGAGATAAAAAGGCAGCAATGGAGATGACCATTAAAATTTAAGTCGCTGTGGGGCGCCTGGGTGGCGCAGTCGGTTAAGCGTCCGACTTCAGCCAGGTCACGATCTTGCGGTCCGTGAGTTTGAGCCCCGCGTCAGGCTCTGGGCTGATGGCTCAGAGCCTGGAGCCTGTTTCCGATTCTGTGTCTCCCTCTCTCTCTGCCCCTCCCCCGTTCATGCTCTGTCTCTCTCTGTCCCAAAAATAAATAAACGTTGAAAAAAAAATTAAAAAAAAATAAAATAAAATAAAAAAATAAAATAAAAAAAATTTAAGTCGCTGAGATTTTATCTGTACGATACCCACCATACCAAGGGAGTTGTGCTTTTCTTAGAAAGTGGAATAAGGATTCAGGACAGCTTCATTTATTTAGACAATTTAAATTACAACAGTTTGTAAACAGGCACAGGAATGCATACAACTCCAAAATAAATATGCACTGTTGATATTGTTTTTCAAGGCACTGTCTCTGTCTATCATCACCTTGTCCCCTTTCTCTGTCTCCAGTATTGACACCTCAGTCTGCCCAGTAGCAGGCTTACAACTTGGAAGCATCTTGGCTCTCCTGCACTCCCTACCCCATATCTGCTCCATATCTAAACCCTGCCAATAGCGCAGCGCGTAGCCGGGCATGACCACAGTGGATGTGGTCAGTGTGTTGTTGGCAATACAAGTTTAACCTGCGACAATCTAATCCACCTGCATAAAGAAACAATAAATCCCTGTCCCTGCTTTTTTATCATGTAAATTGGCCAAAACAAATTAGATTGGTGGAACCCTTTGTTCCCATCCGGTGGCCACAGGACATGTAGACTCAGCCAAGTGCTCTTGAACTCAACTTGCCCCTGGCTCCATAGCTCTTACCCTCTCTCCCCTTTCTTCACTACCAGACGCCTGGCATAGCCTCCTTTATATATCTTTGTGCTTCCATGTTTCTCTCCCTTAAACCTCTGTAACCTGACATATTTAGATTTAGATCCGGAGAAACTAAGCCATACATTCACCACTTATCGGTCTCACCTCAAACCAACACTACCACATGTAAACAGGAGACCAAGTCAGGACTTTTGATCTAAATATGAGACACCAGTTCTTGGTCAATACAAAAGCTCTTTACCTCATGAGGATGTGTATTTGAGCAGACATGGGGTGAGGTGAGATGGCTGGAGGAAGCTTCGTCTCATATTTTGGGAAAAAGACTGCTAAAACTATCACTAGGCCATCTGGGAATTTACAGTTATCTGTACCAGAGACTTGCAATCCAGATGGCTAGGCATCACCCTCTGTGAACCTAGCAGCATGTGTATGTAGACAATCACTCCAGGGAAAGAGGGGACTGGGCAGCTGGCTGAATTTACTGAGACATCTTGAACTATTTTTTGAATGTTTGGGTTTGGCAAATAAATGCATTATGCCCCAAGCACCTTTTTCCCCTCATTTAAAGCCCATGTGTATTGGAGAGGAAATTTAATCCTTATGTTCCTGAGTCACTTACACTTAACCCATCAAAATCCAACATGGTGGGCACTGTCAGATGCCCAGGAGCCTTCTGAACCTTGTGTAATAAACCACTTGGAGCTGTCTTTTCTTTGAGTCTCAGAAACCACAATGAGGAGCTCTTTTCAGTGGCTTTAGTTGGGGGAGCAAGATGGGATTTCAATTTTGCCCTCAGATTTCACCACAACCAAAAAGTTCTAACTTTGGTCAAACACATCGCCACGCCTCATATTTAGTTCTTGCCAACAACCTGAGATCCAGAGACCGCCATTTTGTGAAAAATCAACAAATACGGACTGAGACCCAATTCCAACTATGCGCTAAGCACCCCCTGGGTCTCTGGCACTGAGTCCCAATGCCCTCACCAGTGCCCAGCCTCACCCTCCCCTGGATCTCTCAGTGGCTTGTTTCCCTCTGCTACAGGCTAACTGTATAGGAGAGACTGTTCATTTGTAAAGAAGAGTGGAGAATGCTGACAAAGAGAATCCTGTAGAGGCCAACAGAGCATAACACACAGAGGGCATGGATTATGGGGACACTGGCAGAATAGGACCAAAGTTCACACAGTCCATATGGTAACCCATATTGTTGTACCTCTTAGACTACTTCAAACCTAACGTGAAAATTAAGATCACTTTTGGCCAACTCAATTACCTACCTCAGTCAGCAGTAGATGAAGAAAGAGTCATAGCTAATACACAAGCACTTATTACCCAAACTGGGCTTTTGATTTCTCTGTAATAATCATAGGTAAATTCAAACATATAATCTCTTCTTTGCCTGGGCCTGAATCTCACCAACATGTGGCAGACTGAGACAGAGAATAATTTATTTCTAGCCCACCCATCCCTGTTTTCTTGCCCAACTGGATAAACGGTAGGAGAAGAGGCCAGCCAGGTGGTCCTGACCTGTTCACAGGTAATCAGGAGTTACTTGTTCTCCCCGTAGTGCAAGTCTGGCCTTAGAATTTCCTGACTCGTGCCTACCACATTCCCAACCTGGTGTTTCATTAAGATCAGAGTGCTCATAAACATCATTCCTGGAGCTCGCATTTCCCCCACACCCCTCAAGGCACACTGTGTCTTTCCCTTGAGCCCCACAACTCACAACATATGGAGGGAGAAGAAGGGCATAATGGTGTTTTTCCGCCTTTCCATTGAGATCACTGTGTTATTTATGCCCCTTCATATCATCCAGAACCCTACTCTGGGCTACCTAGCTATTAAACCTTCCCCAATTTCAAGACTCGTGAAAGTACAGTTTCCAACGGAACAGTGGTTTTGATTGTTTCTCCCTGGTCTCTGAGCAACTCAGTGCCATCAAGAGAAAGGCCTGAGGTTTTTCTTGTCAGTTCAGTCCCAAAATAAGGAGAAGAAATAATATTTTGGAATCCGGAAGAAGAAAGAAACATTAGAGTAAGGAAGAAAATTTCTGAGTTGGAAGAGACTATCTATCTGACTAGAACAAAAAGGGGATGCAGTGAGGCCAAGGACACGAATTCCCACCACATTGGTCCCTGGCGTGAGCTGCTCAGTCTGAATTGCCTCCAGCTGAGGGAGTTGTCATGGGAGAAGTACTTAAGGCTTTGAAGTCAGACTGACTTGGGTTCAAATCACAGCTCTGCCTTTTACTGCCTGTGCCATCCATCTTTATGAATGATAAAATAATAATACCTTCTTCAAAGGGTTATCATGAAAATTGAATGGATCATGTATTTAAAGCAGCCAGTGGAGAGCTGGCACAGAGGGGAACAGAGTGCAGCGGAAGCTGAAAAATATCTAACACACGCACCTTGTTGTTTTTCCAGGAATTTTCATTGATTGTCCTTTCAAGTTAAAGATTGAAAGCTATTGTTAAAAGTCAAATACGTTAGGGCGCCTGGGTGGCTCAGTGGGTGAAGCATCCAACTTCAGCTCAGGTCATGATCTCACAGTTTATGGGTTCAAGCCCCGCGACAGGCTCCACACCAACAGGGCAGAGCCTGCTTGGGATTCTCTCTCCTCCTTCTCTCTCTCTCTGCCCCTCCGCCACTCACACTTTCCCTTTCTCAAAATAAGTAAACTTTAAAAAAATGTCAACTATGTTACCGAGGAAAAATAACAGTAATCTCTTTCAGTGATTCCCATCTTGACATATGTTAGGGGTCAGCCTAGCTTTCTGCTGCTATAGGGACATGAGATAGGTAGACTTTAATGGTGAGAAGAAAAGGCGGGGGGGAGAATGGGAACATCGTATGCTGGTGTTAAAAGATAAATGGAGGCATATTAAATTTTTAAGAGTTTATTTGAGCAAAAATCAATTCTAACTGGGCAGTAGGAAGTTCGCCTGCAGGATCTAGAGGAAAAGACTTTCATAGAGAAGACACAGAAGCAAAGTCAGGAAGTTATTTGATTGGCTATAGGTTAAACATTATTTGGGAAAGCCTACTTGGCTGTTTATGATTGGTGGTCTTTACGTTTCCAGTTTTTAACCTTGAGGCATTACAGGCTTAGGTTTTGGTTAGCTTACATGAGCCACTAAGGCATTAAAGCCACCTCAGTCTAATGGCCTCCTTGTTTAATTAATTTAACACTGGGAAAGCAAACCAAGTGGGTACTAATTGTTGTGGTTCAAGAATCGCAAGTGGGGACCCAGAGCAAAGGAAAATGGCGAAAGGGATGAGAAACTGTGCATAGCGACAAATTTCAGTTTTGCCTGAGGGCCCAGGATCAAATCCTGCCACCACTAATTTATGCTTATATCACTAATATACCACTTCCTCCAGGTCTGCAGTTGCCTTCTTGTGTAATTCTGCCTAGAATCTCGTTTCTTCATGAGGTCTCTTGTGGCATTGCACATAGTAGGAGTAGAATGAATGTGGTTGGATGTTCCAAAACCCCAACAGGAGTTCTAGACATCCATGGGTCGATGGACAACATTCCCAGCCCTCATCAAGTGGGGTCTTTGTATAGTTATTTTGTGACAAATACAGAGCGGTAGAGTCCCCACTCAGAAACCCTAGACCAGTCACAGAATATAAAATTACTTCTTGAATTCCGCAACCTAAATGATGAACATTGTCACACACACACCTGCCTTGTCAGGAAGCAGAGAAGAGGCAGTGGGATTCTGACAGCACAAGGTGATTAAAGGGTTTGAGTAAGGGGGAACTTTGTGATTGCTTTCTGGAACCTGGTAAATTTGCAGACCACACCACAGTTCCTCTCCTCCTAAGCCAGAATTTTTCTACCCACAGGCACATTGGTTTTAGGAGAAAGGTGTCTGATGGGGGACCCACACATTTCATAATGGCCTCCATGCCACTGAGGATAAAAGGAGAATTCTGAGACTGGATACAAAAATGAACATATTTTAAATGGCCGGCATAGAGGTCTGGAAGAGAGGGATAGTGTGCTGTCATACAGATTTTGGTTGTATGTTTTTCTTCTTTCTTATGAAATCTGATCATTTGTGAGACAGAAGACGAAGGGAAGAAAAGTATTCATTTCATCTTCCTGAAAAGGATGCTGATTTGAAAAAGGATTTCATTAGAATATAGTAAGGATATTGGATTAAGCAGCAGGTAAGAGGGCTACAAGATGTTGAAACTAGGGCCATATTGGTGTCTCAAAGACTCAAAAGATTTCTTGACCAAAATTATTTCTATAGTTCCCTTTGACTTAGAAGTATCAAAGGAGAGCTTGGATATCTTATACTGAAGACTAGATAGGTTGCCACTGACCACTGATCTTGTGTTATGTTAAACACTGACTACTGTTCTAGGGTGGGCTAACGATTTACCACTCATCCCCCCTCCATTCCATTTTCTGCCAACTATGCCCTGTCCACTGATAGGATATTAAAAGTTGGGGTGCAGGATGATGTCATCAAACTGGGATAGTAAGGACTTCCAAAAAAATTTCCATCCATATAAGCAGCCAAGAAACAAAAGTTGCAAAAGCTGTCAGAATCTATTTTTTTTTTCAGAACTCTGGAAATTAATCAAAGGCTTGTAGCAACCCAGTGACTTTTATTCAAGAAAAACAATTACATCTCAGTAAGAGCAGCAACTCTTACCCTAGTCCTACCCTGACTCCCCCAGCTTAGCGGTAGCCTTGAGAAATATCCTGCATTCCTCATACCTGACAGAGCAGAATGAAGCTGGAGCTCTTTCAGAAACTCATTCCCAAAGAACAATAATTACTTGACCTGTCTCCTGGTTCTCTGGTAGATGCTACTCAAGAAGCATCATTTCACTCAAAAGTCTTCATTCTCCTGCCTCAGAATGTGCGTAGTGCTGAAAGCCTTTGGGGGTAGAGGCACTTATCGGAATCATTTATCTGCTAGTGTTTTAATATAGACACTGCTCAAGACAATGAGGGAAAACAATAGACCAAACAAAATGCTTAGAAGACAAAGCTAGATACTATATGTTGTCACTCTTATGTGGATCCTGAGAAACATAACAGAAGACCATGGGGGAGGGGAAGGAAGAAAAAAAGTTAGAGAGGGAGGGAGCCAAACCATAAGAGACTCTTAAAAACTGAGAATAAACTGAGGGTTGATGGGGGGTGGAAGGGAGGGGATGGTGGGTGATGGGCATTGAGGAGGGCACCTTTTGGGATGAGCACTGGGTGTTGTATGGAAACCAATTTGACAATAAATTTCATATTTAAAAAAAGAAAAGCTAGACAGTGAGTTGTCTACAGGGGCTTGGAAAATCTAGAAGGTGACACCTATGCATAGAATTAAACACTTTCTCATGAAAGACCTGAGTTGGCCCAGCTGAACCTGAGGCTCTGTACAAGCAGAAAATTGGTGAAAATAGCCTAAATATCCACCAGCTGATGGATGGATAATTAAATGTGATATATCTATACAATAGAATATTGTTCATCCATAAAAAGGAATGAAGTAGTGATACATACTGCAATATGGATGAACTTGAAAATATTATGCTAAGTGAAAGAAGAAAGACACAAAAGGCCACATATTGTATGATTCCATTCATATGTAGAAATGTCCAGAATAGACAAATACACAGAGGCAGAAAATGGATTAGTAGTTGCCAGGGACTGGGAGAAGGAGACAATTTGCAGCTACTGGGTATGGGATTTCTTTTTGAGATGATGGAAATGTTCTGGAATTGGATAATGATGATGATTACACAACCTTGTTAATATACTAAAAAACCACTGAATTATATGCTTTAAAATGACGAGTTCTATGTTATATGACATTTTATGTAAATTACATCTCAATTTTCTTTAATGTGAAGGTGAGGAAGGTTGGGGTATTTCTTCCCCCCTCTCCTACTTTTCAGTTAGGCCTCTCTGGCATGAGGCGTGGTCTTCTTTGCCTAGATTTCCCACTTGACAGTCCCTCCTCCATAGTTCCAACTCACACCAGGTGTCAGGAGCATTGTTTCTTCTCTTTGTCCCTTGGTATAAAAGTGGTAAAAGTTTCCCATTCCTGGGGTGCCTGAGTAGCTCAGTCAGTTAAATGTCAGATTCTTGATTTCAGCTCAGGTCACGATCTCACAGTTCATGAGATCGAGCCCCACATTGGGCTCTGTGCTGACAGCATGGAGCCTGCTTGGGATTCTCTCCCTCTCAGTTTCTCTCTGCCTCTCCCCAACTTGCTCTCTCTCTCTCTCAAAATAAACAAACATTTTTTTAAAGTGGTGATGGTTTCCCACTCTTGCTATTCTGGACTGGGTGCCCCAAATCCTGTGTTTCCTTAACTCTTCTGACACCACCAGAAGACAGACCATCTCAGTGACTTTTGTTTCCTGGTGGAACTTGACTGATGCACAGGTATTCCTAACTGACCGTGATTTACCATATTCTCTGAAGCTCTGATATGCTGGAATATGCCCTATGGAGACTGGATGGGACAATAGGATTTTCAAGGAATACACGTGTTTCCCAATGTCCTTTGCTCAGCCCCATTGTCATCCGATTCTCTACTGTGTTGGGAAATTTTATCTCCCACAATGTCTTCAGTTATGACCTAAGTCTGGAATTTCTGTCTTTAACTAGATTCCTGACTTTTAGACTAACCTTTCTAATGGTACGATGAAGATTTCCTCAGGAATGTCTTTTAGATCTCTCAACTCAGTACGTACACTTGCCAATTTCAGCGAATGTCGTTGCCATCCATCCATTCACTCAAATGAAGACACATTATCTTTAAGTCCACTCTCTCTCATTGTCCAAACAAACCTCAAATCCCACTTACACTTTAGAGATATTTAGGGGTATTGGGCCTTCAATTCCCCTGATTGCATCACTTTATATTCCTACTTGTAAATATCCTCTCTAGTACCAGCTTCTTCTTTGTAGGACATTCTCCTCCATATCCACAATGCCATGATCACAATCAAGAACCTTAACATTGATGCCATAGTACCATCTAATATACAATAAGTATTTGGACTTTCCCAATTATCCTGACAGTGCCTTTAATGGTTAATTATTTTTAATCAAAGATCAAATCTATTATCATAGGTTGCCGTTATTTGTCATGTCCATTCATTCTTCATTAAAAACTCACTTTTTTTTTCTTGTCTTTCATTGAGAATGAGATTTTTGCAACACCCAGTCAACGTTCCACAGATTAGGACTTTTCTGATTGTTTTCTCATGTTTAAGTTCTGAGTAGACATATTTAGCATAACATAGATGGCATTGGGTCTTTCTCAGTGACTCACATCAGGAAGCAATAATGTCAGATTATCCCATTATGGGTAATGCTGTTCGATTACTGGTTAAAGTGATGTCTAACAGATTTTTTTCAAAGTAGAAATAACTTTTTTTAATTAGTAAGTAACTTGCAAGGTTAAACTTTAAAAATGTATGAATATCCTGTTACTCCAGAAACTTTCATCAAAAGAATTTAGTAACCATTGCTATTTACTTGCCTGAATTAACCATCATATCAATGGTGACAAAATAGTCATTTTCTGTCATTCCTTCTACATTCCACTAGCGTTCTTCTGTAAAGAACCCCTCTTCACCCTCTCACCTCATTTTGTTTTGTGTGCTTGAATATCATTTTTTAATTCAATTTAATAAAAGACATTATTATCATTGGTCTTGTGATATTCAGTTTTTCCCTAATCTGGCCATTGGGAACTTTTTCAGTCTGACTCCTGTGTTCATTTGATATGTCCCCACTGGTTTTCAAACACTTTCTTGATTTCAGGGAATAAGATATTCCAGCTCCAACTGGTACTTTTCTTTCCTCATATCCCATTGAACAGAGCTAAGAAATATGTGGTGAAATCGTGAGTTCATTCTGATACTTTCAAATCCAATATAGAGAGCTCCTGTCCCATATCTGTAGCTCTCTTCTCTCCTGATAAAACCCGGTTTCTAACAACACCCAATGTTAACTCATTTGCTCTATCCTACGAATTGCACAATATAGCATGGGAAATGTGACGCCGGTACCACTGTGGTAGAGTCCCCTCCTTAAGACGAATGGACCCCAAGATAAGGGAGGGCAACCTGGCCAGTGTGTGTACATGACTTCCCTCATGACCCCATAACATGAGACCACCCAATCAGACTGCATGCCTACACATTACCCACATATGGGAGACAAAGAAATAGATGTATAAAAGACTACACCATGTGGTGTTCAGGGCTCAGTTTTTTGGGTATAAACCCATCTGAGCCAGAGCTGGCATACATAAAGTTGCTTCCTGGAAAGAAAGCCTTGGTGTCACAACTCTGTGTGAGAAAACTGCTACACCACCACCAATAGCAAACCTACCATGTAAAGCCTAAATTTCTTTGCAGTTCTTTTTTTGCCCTTCAGCTATATCCCAGGAGGCATGTGCAGCCAGAGTTTTGGTTCAATTAGTTGAGTTAATCCTTTCTTTCTGTGGGGCTCTGTTATCAACTGGTTGTACGGCAGGGCTCATTTGTTTCTCTTTTTGTTCCTATTAGGGGTTTGGGCCCTTGTTTATTTAATTTTACTTTTGAATATGCATCACGTCATGATGATTTAAAAGTAAAAGCTATATGAGAAGACAAACTCAGGAAAGTGTCACTGCTTCCTCATCCCCTCTACCCTTTTGTTGTTCCTGCCCTACACCTGTCATGAGTGCAACCATTTCATTAGCTTCTGATATATCCTTCCCAAGTTTCATTTTGCAAAAACTAGTATGGTGTGTGTGTGTGTGTGTGTGTATTCTTCTTTCTTCTTTCTTCTTTCCTCTCCTTTCTTATATAAAAAGTAGCTACTATATGTTCTCTTTTTTACTCTATAGTTTTTATTTGAAACCTATCCTGGAAATAACGAATAATCACTACAGCTCTTCCCTATTCTTTTTATAGTTGAATAGTCAGTCCAATGTGTGGATATACCACAGCTTATTTAAACAATATTTCATGTATTGGCACTCAGGTTGTTTCCATTATTTTACACCTACAAAGTTAATCGATGAATAACTTTGTGCATATGCTTTTGGCTTGCTTGTTTGTTTTGGAGGGTTAGCTTCAGGACAAAGTTCTGGAAGTCAGATTGCTGGGTCAAAGAGTAAATGCTGCGTAGATAATTTTTTAGATATTGCCATAACTTCCTCCCAATGGATTATACCATTTAAACTTCAATCCGCAATGTATGTGCCTGTGATATGAGCTGAATTGTCACCACCTAAAATTCATATGTTGAAGCCTTAATCCCTGGTACCTTAGAATGTGACTATATTAAGGAGGTGGTTAAGTTAAAATAAGGCCATTAGGAGCACGTAGGTGGCTCAGTCGGTTAAGCATCTGACTCTTGAGTCCGGCTCGGGTCATGATCTCATGGTTGAGTTTAAACCCCACCTGGGGTTCTGTGCTGATGGTGTGGAGCCTGCTTGAGATTCTCCCTGTCTCTCTGCCCCTCCCCCACTGACATTCTCTCTGTCTCTCTCAAAATATATGAATACAAATTTTAAAAAATAAAATAAAGCCATTAAAGTAAACCTTAATCCAATCTGACTGGTGTCATAGAAGAGGAAATTTGGACACACAAAATGATACCAGGGATGGGCTTGCACAGAGGAAAGACCATGTGAGGACACAGTGAGAAGACAGCTACCTGAAAGCCAAGGACAGAGACCTCAGAAGAAATCAAACTTACCAACAACCTGATCTTGGACTTCTAGCCTTCAGAACGTGAGAAAATAAATTTCTGTGTTTAAGTCGCCAGTTTGTGGTGGTTTTTTAAGGCAGCCCCAGCAAACTAATACAGCCTTTTCCTCCACTGCCTCACCCAGCAGCATATGGTCCAACTTGTGTGGTTTTTTTTCTATTTTGATCTGTGGAAAAAAGTACAGTTTTATCAGCATTACTTTCATTATGAGGGCAGTCGAGCACACTTTCATGTATTTAAGGATCATTTTCCTATGTCTTTGTGGAAATGGGTGATTGGGGGGTTTTTTCTCAACTTTTTAAAAAAAACTTTAGACATTATGGAGATAGTCTTTATCTCTGATACATCATATTGCAAACATTTTCTCCCTGGGATCCACTTTTCTCTTGCTTTTGCTTTTTTTTTTTTTTTTGCCAAGCAATTGTTTTCTTAACTTTATGTAGTAGAAATTATGAATCTCTCTTTTTTCTTTTGCATATGGATTTTGAGTCACATTTAGGAAACTTTTTCCCACACTCAAGTTACAAAAAACATTCATTCGTGTTTTCTTCTAGTACTTGTGTGATTTGCTTATTTTGTAATTTTTTGATTTCTCAATCCTTTTAGCTTATGACACGTGGCATAAGGTATAAATCCAGTTTTATCTTTTTTCCAGGGGCTCTCCAGCTGTCCCGACACCATTTATTAAAAGTCCACCTTTTCTCCAGTCATTTGAAATGCCACTTTTACCCAATAAGACATTTTTGTGCATACTTGAATCCATTGCTGGCCTTTCTTTCCAGCCTCTTGTCTCTCTGTTTGTGTGCCAGTGCCTCACTGTATTAACCATCAACCAGTTATAATACGTCCTACTATCAGGTAAGATCATTCTCCCTCACTGTTTCCTCTTCCTCCCTGTCCAAAGTTTCCTAGCTCTTCTTGTATGTTTATCTTCGACATGACTTCAGAATCAACTTATTTATTTCAAAAAAAAAAAAAAAAAAAAGCCTGTTAGTGTTTTTTCTTGCCATTGCGTTACATTTATGTATCAACTGGAGAAGAACTGAAAGCTGAATGATGCCAAGTAGTTCTCTCCGAGAGCAATGGGTGTTTTTTTATTTGCTCAAATCTACTTCCGTGTCTTTCCGAAGCATTTAAAATTTTTCTCATTGAGATTTTATATTTCTTTTTTTTTTCTTATTTGAGCAGAGTTGGCACATGATACTACATTAGATTCAGGTGTACAACACAGTGATTCAACATCTCCATACGTTGTGCTATGCTCACCACAGTTATAGCTACCATCTGTCACCATACAACCCTATCACACTACCATTGGCTAGACTCCCTATGCTCCACCTTTCCGCCCCATAACCTATCATTCTGTAACCATAAGCCCGTGTCTCCCACTCCCCTTCACCCATTTTCCCACCTCCCACCCCCAAAAAGATTTTATATGTATGCATATATATGTATGCATATATGTATACACACACATATACACACAATGGAAGATTACTCAGTCATAAAAAAGGATGATACCTTGCCATTTGCAACAACAACACGGATGGATCTAGAGAGTATAAAGCTAAGTGAAATAAGTCAGACTGTGAATAACAAATACCATATGATTTCATTCATATGTGGAATCTAAAATGCGTATTTCTTCTTAAGTTTTGCCTTCTTGTTGCAACTGTAAATGAGTTTTTCCTCTTATGTTGTACCTTGTAATTAGCTATTTTTGTGTGTATGAAGGCTATTGGTTTTTATAAGTTCATTTTATGTCCTACCATCTTAATAAATTCCTTATCTAACTTCCATTTGTTGAATCACTAATTCTTGGGTTTTCAAGGATCATTATCATTTCACCTATGGTAGAGATAGCTTTGCTTCTCAAATTTTTATACCTTTGTCTCATGGTCTTGATTAGCAGTTCCAAAACAGTGTTAAACAATAATAGAGAGAGGGGGCATCTTTTCCTTATTTCTAGTCTTAGCCAGAGTGCCTTTCATGCTTCCCGATTAATTAAGATTAAGATACTAAGTTTAGGACATATGTGTCCATATGTATATGTGTATATACACATATATATATACACACACACACGTGTATATATATATATATATATACATATATATACACAAATCCTATATATACATGTACATGTATGTAAATTATGTCAAGAAAGTATCCATTAATTCCTATTTTACTGATTGTATTTTTCAGGAATCGGTTTCAAATATTGTTGAAAGCCTTTCTACAGCCATGAAGATAGTAATAAGGTTTCTTTCCCTTAAATCTATTAATTAGGTGAATTATATTAATGGATTTCTTCATATTGAAATTCCTCGCATTCCTGAAATTTGGTATTGATGTTTTATTTTCTTATGGTGGTTTGAGATTTTTTCGTTGCTAAAAGTTTACTTAATTTTTGTATCTATATTTATAAAGGAAATTAGTCTGTAGTTTCCTATAAACTACATCACTATTATCATTATTGCTATTATTAATCTTTATTAGGTTTAGATATCAATGTTATACTTACTTCTTAGAAGGAATTTGGAAGTTCTCCTTCATTTTCTACACTCTGGAATAATTTACAGAGCATTAAGATTATCTGATCTTGGAAGGTTTGTAGAATTCTCCTGCGCAAACAGCTGGGTCTGGTGTTTCTATATATAATTTGTTGATAACTTCCTCCATCTTTTTTCCACTCCAGAGAGTGGTCTGTTTGAGCTTTGTATATCAAATGGGGTCTGTTTTGGTAAATTAAATTTTTATAGAAAATAATCAATTTCATAGTTTTTGAATGTGTTCGAGCGGTTTTGCAAAGTAGTCTACTTATGATTTATTTTCATTTTTATAATGGTTGTTTCCCGCTAGTCTTAACTCATTTTGTCTGTTTGTGTTTTCTTCTTTTCTTGACTGGGTTGGCTATTGGTATGTCTGTTTTACTTTTTTCCCCCAAATAACCAGAATTTGATTCATTTGTTGGCTTTCCTCTTTTTACTGTTTTCCACCACATTAATTTCTTCTTTTATCTTTATTACTTCCTTCCTTGTGTTTTCTTTTGACTTATTTTTTGAGACTTCTATATTTTTGTGTTGATAATTAAATTTGTTTAAGTGTTTTATTGATTTAAGTATTTAAGACCATGGGTTTTCCGCAGATCACTGCTTTAATTATGTCTCACAAACTCTAATGTGCATATTTTTAATTCTAATTATTGTTTCTTTCAAATTCTGCAATTTCAGTTCGTATATCCCCTTCACCCAATAGTAGTTTAATAGTTACTGTTGTTGTTTAAATTCCAGGTAAAAGGACCTTTTTAAGTTGTGTTATTAACGTCTACTTCTTGGCACTTACTAGGACTTCCTTTGTGAACCGGTATGTGGTCAATTTTTATGAACACTTTGCTTGTGCTTTGAGAAGAGAGTGTATTCTCCATGAAGACATGAGATTTGCAATCTACCTGTCATGCTCATTTTAGTAATTAAGTTGATTAGGTCTTTTTAAACCCTTATTTATTTTACTGTTTCCATTTTTCTGGAATATCATTATTAGTCCCTCTATTCTTTGCCTTTCTGTACCACTTTATCATAGATGTGTCTTATGTATCTCATAGAATTAAGTTTTGCAGTAAGTCAATTAGAACATAATTGATGGGTTTTTTTTTTGTAATTTATTAATAAACTTAATAATAAGCTATAATGACCTAACAAATATAATTTATTAATATGACTGATGTACTTGGCCTCAACTCATATTTTGTGTAAAACGGACTGTGCGTATTGCTTTTTCCTCTATGCGGTTTGTTTCCTGTGCCCATTTTAAATTTCTTCTGGTGTTTTGGATAGTTAGTATTTTTGCCGTGGTGGTTAGCTCTTCACCAATACCCATCATAATGCCCTTAGTCCATTTGTTCTTTTTTTTTAATTAAAAAATTTTTTAATGTTTATTTATTTTTTTTTTTAATTTTTTTTTCAACGTTTATTTATTTTTGGGACAGAGAGACAGAGCATGAACGGGGGAGGGGCAGAGAGAGAGGGAGACACAGAATCCGAAGCAGGCTCCAGGCTCCAAGCTGTCAGCACAGAGCCTGCCGCTGGGGTCGAACTCACAAGCCCTGAGATCATGACCTGAGCCAAAGTCAGACGCTCAACTGACTGAGCCACCCAGGTGCCCCAGTCCATTTGTTCTCATTTACCCTCTACTTACCTGTCTGCTATAAGCAATATCCTTCACGCCCACCTCGTAACTACACAACAATGTATTGTTTTTATATTGTTTCCTTTCAGAACATGCACCTTTATACTGTTCTCTTCTTGCCCCATCCTTGCTTACCTACAGATTTACAAGGAAATATGCGTGATGCTTAATTTCCATTCTCGTTCATGTGACAGAGTTTCCGTGTCCTGCTCCTGTTTGGGTCAAATAATGTTCGCCCTCTAGTAGATCCGTTACAGAACAATATCAACTGATCTCTGAGTTTCTGCACATAGAAAACTGCTTCTCACAGTCTTAATCCTTGGAAATGAGCTCACCCAGAAAGAAAATGTTCCTACTGCACTTCCTTTAATTTCTTGAAAATGCAGCTCTGTTGTTCTCTTGTTTTATATGAGAAGTCTGGTGCTTACTTGATCTTCTTTCCTAAGTAAGTGATTGGGTCTTTTTGCCTAGAGACCTAGAGAATTTTTTTTTTCTTTGTCTTTAAAGTCTGATATTTTCCTGGTTTATGTCCCGAACTTCACCATTCCAGGTTAATTCTCCTAGGAGCACAGTGGGGCTTTTAAGCATGCAGATTGAAGTCTTCTTTTAACTCTGGAAATTTGTCTTTGCTCTCAGTGTGAAATAGTAATTGTTTTACCATGGGATTTTTTTTCTTTTTCAGACTCGCCCAAGCCTATCTTCTATCAATCACATTCTCTGTGTTCTTTTTTGCTTCATTCCTTATGTGTCATCCACTTTTCAACACTCTCCTCAGTGTCTCCTAGATTTTCAGGGAAATCTTGTGTCCTATGAGTACCTTGTAATTTAGCCTTTATTTTTAAAATGATTTCGTCTTTTCCCTCATTCTTTCCTGAATCCGTCCAAGCCCCTGCTTCACATATTCCCTGACTTTTTTACTATTTCTGTTCCGAACCTCAAAACTTCTGATTTAGGATGTCGATTTTATATTTTTCAAATGCTGGCTTTCTGATATTTAATTCAGTTTGGATGTTGTTTTCTTCTGCTTCATGTTCGATTTTGATAGGAGCATTTGCATCTGTTGAAATGTTTGGATTCTCATATTTTGTTTCCTTATTGGCCGTGTATTGGTGTTGTCTGACATTTTCTGTTCACTCCTAAGAGTTTACCTACGGTTGTATGTAGGCACAATTGCAGAGGTTGGGTGGCTGACAACGTTTCCTAGTTCAAGAGCACCCTCTTCTGTTGGCATGGAGAAGTGTAGTTTCTTTCTGCGGGAAGGGATTGGTAAGTCTCCTGATTTTTGAGAATCCCTTTTGTTTGGCAGAACATTCTCTTTTCCTTATTTCCCTTCATGAACAAGCTTCCAAAAGCACCCCTGCCCGGTGGCCTCCTCTCCTCCAGCAGTGACTCCTGTCCCCACGCTGCCAACCCCCGTTCCATGTACCACCAAGTCTTTCCATTCAACTGCCCTGCTACCTGTCTCAGAGTTGCTCTCATTAATTTTCACTCAAGTGCGAACTTCTCTTTCTGGGGGTTATTTTGTCTGTGGATCTGCTACAACAAAGCACCCAGGCCCCCCTCTTCTTTGCCATACTCTTCCTGGCTCTTTGTTCTAGATGATATGGTCTGGAGTTGACTGTGTTGGACCTGGGAGCTCACTCTCTGATAATGTAATTTAAAGGTCAGTACTCTCTCTCTTAGTTGTAGTCTGTGTGTGTGTGTGTGTGCGTGTGTGTGTGTGTTGGAGAGTCACAGACAGACAGACAAAGAGAGAAAGAATCTGGAAGTCTTTATGGACTCAGGGAATTCTTAAAACTGCTCTGACCATAAGAAAACTAATTTTTAGGATTACCAATAAAACCTTACTAAAGTCAGGCCCCTTGGCACCCAGGCCGGTTTTACCACTAATGCTGTATGTGGCTTTGGACAAATCACTTAAATCTGGACGCCAGTTTTCTTTGAGTGAAAGAGTATCTGTAAGTGTCTTTCCATTGATATTCAATAAGCTCTAAACTCCTGCATTCCTCTTACCACCCTTGGCTCCCCTCCTCATATTATGCACGCAAGCGATATTAACTTGCATGTTACAACTCAGGCCTCAGCATCACAAAGAAAACTAGTCCCGTGTAAACTGAGTCTTGACAAAATATAAACATAAATTGACTTCCCTGGCCGGTTTAAAGAGAATTGAGATCTCTGTTCATTCAAATTGCAGCCCTCTCAGGGGTGAGGGCTCATTTGGGAGCCGCCACGTGTCTGTGCTGGGTTTCTTTTACAAGGTCAGGATGTTCCCTCTCAAGCACACACAGTCCTCACCAGATCCAGGGAGAAGCCACCACCACAGCCTCCCTCCCTTTCCTCCATGCTTCTCTGGGCTCAGGGTCCTGCCTTTCATCCAGCTCCCACTCTCTGAAATACCTCCAATCTTAAAGAAGACCACGACTTAAAGGAACCAAAGTAGGGAAAGAGCAGAGAACTTGCAGGGGTAAATGTGAAAACATACCAAGTCAACATAACCACTCTTGCTCAATAGCACAAATTGATGTAGTGTTCTCAAGTTTCATATGGCTACAATAATAATACATACTCCCCACTCATGGTAGCTGAAGAGATAACATCACAGGTGATTCATCCCAGAATAGCCTTCCAGGTCATGTTGGCAATGCCCTTGCCTCCCATCAAAATGGCCCTCACTTATTATAAGCAAATGCAAGTATCGAGTGGGTAGAGAGATCCTCCTATTCTTAATGCTGTCGAGGTCAAAGAGTGAGTCTGCCCCCTCAGTCACCTGCTCACGGGTTCCCACCACTTTGACATTCAGGAAACCAAGCAGAAATAGACTTCCTTTATCAGCATCCAGTCTCCAGCCCTATTCATTCCAAACTATACCCACTGTCACTTGTAGGCTTTCTATCTCTCTCCATCTGTGTCCGGGACACTGGCTGCAATGGTGACAACAATAGCAGGTCAGCACAAACATACACATACACACACACACACACACATGCACACAGACACACACAAGTACACATATACACACACACAAAGATACGTACATGTGCACCCGTGTAGTTAGGTATGTCAGAAAAAAGAGGAAGATATGTTGAACTGGAACATATCCTCAGGGAAAGGACTGGGAAACCAGAGACCAGAAAGGATATAGACTCACAGGCCCCCGAGCACCCAAAAATATTGCAGTGTTACTTCATCTACTTAACTGTCTCTGCCAATTCATTCTAGAGGTCAAGAAGTCTCTTTCTGATCTCACCCTCTGCCTGACTCTCTCTGGCCAAGCTCCTTGCATAGGAAAACAGAACAACATTCAGACATGAATCTGACCCTTATTCTGATGCTTAGATCCTTCATTCGCTTCTCATTTCTAAGCTCAGCTAAGCTAAGACAGGTCAGCACACAGCTACTTTACCAAGTGGAACGTGCCAAGTGTGATAAGAAGTTCAAGGCGGAACTCAGGGAATGGGGGCAATTCTTTCAGCTACTGACAGAGAGGAAGCTCCACTGAGAAGGTGATGTTTTACCAAGCACTGACAAAGATATATAAAGACCTTTGGGATCAATTTCTAGGAAAGACACCTGGAAAACAATGAGTGATTAAATCGGGCTATAAAGAAGCATGAGTACAGGGAGAGAGCAGGAGATATCTGCTGTTGGAGAGGTGGGCTGGGGCCATGTCAAGGGAGCTTCTGGAATGTCAAACTTCTCATGACTTTTTGGCCTCAATCCTCCCCTGATGTCTCTAAGCTTGATATCCACAAACCTCATAATGTTTGATGCATTGAAATTCACACCGTTTAGAATATACTTTTTGGAGTTGGAAGATAAAAATAACAAAGAGAGTTTTACCTTTGGCAGTAGGGTGGCTGATGTGTCTTATGTAACCTTGCGGTCAGCTATTCCATAAGCTTCATGTGGCCCAAGGTGTTTTCTGGCCCTAAGGAAACACAGCTAGCTCAACGAAAATGGGCATGCTAATTTTCACGTGGGGTTGGAACACGTGGGGCAGGAAGGTCCCTGTGAAAAGACAAAGAATATAGGCAAGGTGAAACGTGGCAAGCCAGTCTGCAAATGACCACCTTGTAGAAGCACTGAAGTCCAATTGTGACCTCATTTGAATTAAAACTGGAATTAGTTGGAAATGAACAGGAGATCTAGTGTAACATAATAGTCAATACCATCAACTCAAGTTCCAGGGAGAAAATGGCAGGACTAGGGCTCAAAGTCTAACTTTGCAAACTGGGTGGTAAGGTGATTTCTCCGAGTCTCTGTGTCCTTCTCTGTAAAACAGAGACATGAAGAGTAGCTACTTTAGAGTTACTTTGAGGATTAAATGTGAGAATATACACTGAGCTCTTAACATCATTCTGGTACATAGATAGGGCTCAATTAGTATTCAGTAATTGTTGTTGAGCAAATAAATACTCAATAAATATTAGTAAGAAAAAAAGGAAGCCCCATAAATATAATCAACTGATACTTAACAAAGGAGCAGAGACAATAAAATGGAGCAAAGATAGTCTCTTCAATAAATGGCATTTAAACAATCGGACATCCATGCAGAAAAATGAATCTAGACACAGATTTTACACCCTTCACAAAAAATTAACTCAAAATGGTTCATAGACCTAAATGTAAAATGAAAAACCATAAAATTCCTAGAAAGTAATATAGGAAAGGACCCTGATAGCCTTGGGGATGGTAGTGTCTTTTTAGACACAACACCAAAGGCACAATCTATGAAAGAAATAATTGATAACCTGGACTTCATGAGAATTAAAACTTCTGCTCTGCAAAAGACAATATCAGGAGAATTAGAAGGCAAGCCACCCACTTGGAAAACACATTTGCCAAAGACAATACCTGATAAAAGACTGTCATCCAAAATATGCCAAGAACTCTTAAAACTCAACAATAAGAAAACAAACAACCTGATTTTTAAAAATGGGCCAAAGACTTTAACAGACACCTTGTCAAAGATATACATACAGATGGTAAGAAAGCACGTGAAAAGATACTCCATGTCATATGTCTTCAAGGAAAGGCAAATCAAAACTACAATGAGAAACTACTATACACGTAATTAGAATGGCCAAAATCTGGGCCACGGACAACACCAAACACTGACAAGGATGTGGGGTGACAGGAACCCTCATCATTGCTGGCGGGAATGCAAACTGGTACAACCACTTGGGAAGACAGTGGGGCAGTTTCTTACAAAACTAGACATACTCTTATCATACATTCCAGCAGTCACATTCTTTCATATTCACCGAAAGAGTTGAAAACATGTCTACACAAAAGCCTGCACACAGATGTTTACAGAAGCTTTAGTCGTAATTGGCAAAACTTAAAGGAAACCAATATGTCTTTCAGTAGGTAAATGGATAAATGAACTGTGGTACATCTAGGCAATGGAATATTATTCCGTACTCAAAAGAAATGAGCTATCAAGCCATGAAAAGATATGGAGTCAACTTAAATGCATACTACTGTGTGAAAGAAGTAGCCAATCTGAAAAGGCTACATACTGTATGTATGTATATATGTCCAACATACATGACATTCTAGAAAAGGAAAAACTACAAAAACAATAAAAGATCCGTGGTTGCTAGGGGTGAGGGAGAGACATGAACAGGCAGAGGATTTTTAGGGCAGTGAAAATAGTCTGTAGTCATGATGGGTACATACTTTTGTCCAAATCCATAGAATGCACAATATCAAGAGTGAACTCAAAGATAAACTATGGACTATGGACTATGGCTTTTGGATGATTATGATGTGTCAATGTAGGTTCACCCTTGGTAAAAAATGTGCCATTCCGGTGAGTGATGTTGATAAGGGAGGAGGATGTGCATGTTGGCGGGGGCGGGGGGGGGGGTGCAGGAAGTATATGGGAAATCTCTAGACCTCTCAATTTTGCTCTAAGGCTTAAACCACTTTAAAAAAATAAGTGCCCATCAACAGATAAATAAATAAGATGTGATATATATATACATATATATGTATATATATATATATATAATGGAATATTAGCAGCAGAAAAAATGAGATCTTGCTATTTGCAACAGCATGTATGGACCTAGAGGGCATTATGCTAAGTGAAATAAACCAGACAGAGAAAGACAAACACCGTATGATTTCACTCATATGTGCGATCTAAAAAACAAGACAAATGAAGAAACAAACACAGAAACAGAATCATAAATTACAGAGAACAAACTGGCTGCCAGAGGGGAGGTGGGTAGAGGGGTGGATAGAATAAGCGAATAGGATTAAGAGTACAAAGTTCCAGTTATAACGTAAGTCATGGGGATTAACAGTACAGCATGGGGGTAGTCAATAATATTGTAATAGCATTGTATGGTGACAGACGGTGACCATGCTTCTGGTGAGCCCTGGGTCATGCATAGCATTGTCAAACCACTATATTGTACACATGGAGCTAATATTAACACTGTATGTCAACTCTACGTCCATAAAAAGTCTTAATTAGAAAAATTAAAAGTAAAAGGCTGAAAAGAAGAAAAGAAAAAGGAGAACATGTAGAGGATACTGCTCTGCCATGGCTCATATCCCGATCAGGGGTAAGGATAGCGGTATAGAAAAGAAAAAAAAAAAAAGCGAGAGCTCTCTCTGGAGAGCACAGCGAGGAGGCGAGGGGTGGGGGTGGATTCCACTGAATGGTCTGGGACTAGGAGGAAACACTTGTGTATCCTGGTCCAGGCTCTGACATGAATCTATGTGCAGTTTTAGGCCATAACATTTCCCCAACCCTCAGATTTGGGTTTGTTTTAAAGATTTTTTTTAAGTTTATTTATTTTTGAGAGAGAGAGGACGAATGGAGGAGGAGCAGAGCCCGGCGGGGGACAGAGGATCCAAACGGGCTCTTGTGCTGACAGCAGAGAGCCTACTGTGGGGCTCGAACTCACAAACCGTGAGATCGTGACCTGAGCCGAAGTTGGAAGCTTAACCAACTGAACCGCCCAGATGCCCCCTCCAATCCTCAGGTTTTTGTTTTGTTTTCTAGTGTTGTTTAATGTTTATTCATTTTTGAAAGACAGAGAGAGAGCACGGGCAGGGGAGGGGCAGAGAGAGAAGGAGACACAGAATCTGAAGCAGACTCTAGGCTCAGAGCTGTCAGCACAGAGCCCGATGCGGGGCTTGAACTCACAGACCTCAAGATCATGACCTGAGCTGAAGTTGGACGCTTAACTGACTGAGTCGCCCAGGCACCCCAATCCAGTCCTCAGGTTTTTTAACTTTAGAACTGCCATACTGAACTGACTGGCCTCTGAGATGCTTCAGCTCTGACTTTCTCTGAGGTCATGACTTGGGGGCTGACCATGTCTAAAGACCCTTGAAACCCAATCCAAGTGCTCTGAAGGAAAAGTTTGGTGATAGCCCTACAGTTGAGGCAGGAACTGAGCTAGAGACTGAACTAGATCCAGATACACAACTTTCCATCCCAAGACTCAATGCTTCTGGAAGGACTGAAGCCATGTCTGTTTCTTTTTTTTTTTTTTTTTTAATATATGAAATTTATTGTCAAATTGGTTTCCATACAACACCCAGTGCTCATCCCAAAAGGTGCCCTCCTCAATACCCATCACCCACCCTCCCCTCCCTCCCACCCCCCATCAACCCTCAGTTTGTTCTCAGTAGCCATGTCTGTTTCAAGAGGGTCCAGCACAGCCAAGGCCTTCCATAGAGAGTAGAGACTCCCCTCGTGGGGTTCCTCCAACAGGAGCGACCACTTCTCACTCCTCCCCACTCTTCATCTCCCAAGTCAGATCACAGGGAAGAAAATAGGTTAAAACTGCATCTCTCCTCCTCCTCCTCACATTTCCAAAGCCTCCCAGAGATGTCCAGAAAGCAGTTTAATGTCCTTTCTAGAGATTGCAGTTCTGGTCTTCTCCCCTCAGTGCAGGGAAGTCTTCCATTTGGAGCTCTTATCTCCAAAACCTTGCAAGGGATCTGAACAGGTGATTCACAATAGTGCTCAGTGTGATTTAGATTCATAAATTGAGAGACTGTCCAGGAGTAAATTGCACAGAGCCTTAGGCCAGACGCAGCAGCCCCATATTTAAACCATCTGGTCTAATCCCCTTGGCTCTCCCGCTCCAGGGAACGTAGGCAAGACTGCCTTGTGCGCAAGTCCCAACATCACCCGTGATTTCAGTCTATTTCTAGCGGGATTTGGGGAGACCAGCGTCTTAAACTGCAGTCACTTAGAGCCAGTGCCTCTTCCTTCATCCAGAGAAACAAAAGCTAGCTCTGGCATCTAAGAAAATGTTCTCAAATATATCAAAATCAACTGCAGCAAATCCCTTCCATCCACTGCCCTCTTAAGGGCCTACCATCCCTGACTGGGGGAGATTTCTGGCACCAGCCACATGGATCCCCAGAACTTTGACTCAGTATCCCTCCCCTGACCCAAGCAAGCAACCTGGAGCCTGTATTTTTCAGACATGAAACTGACAAGAGCAAATGAGCTGTATTAAGTCCAGGTCCCACAGCGGGGCAGATGAGGTGAGCCCAGCCAGTGACCTTCCCAAGGGACAGGAGTTTATGAGTCCCCTAGGATGGACTATCTGGTGGCTCCCTGATGCCAAAGCTCTTTTTAAAACCGCTCAGCAGATGCTGGCGGTTTGGAGGGGTCATGTGGCTTCTCAGAGCCCTAGGCTCGAGGGTTCATGTCTCATTTATACTTCCTGGAAAGTGTTGGGAGCTATTTCCAAATAGGCAACTGGTGGGGAAAGAGAGATGCCAAGGGCAGCGTGACCACAGTCTCCTAGCCTGAGTCCTCGTGGGGTACGCAACACTAGGATGTCACTGGTGACAAGAATGCTCGCGGTGTTCGGTTTCTGTCCCGTGGTTCATCTGTCACTTCTTCTGGACACAGGCTGAGGCAGTGTCCAGCCTCTCTGTGGTGACTGTTGCAGCGTCTGGAAGAGCAACCCTTCCAGACAAGATCTTCGGGAATCCTCTCTCAATCACAGTCCGGGCCCCAACTTTCCTTTCAGCCCCGCTTCACGCACACTTAATGATGAACTTCCTCTTCAAATGAAATGTGCTGTTGTCTCTGGACTGTCTGGAAAGGAATCAAGGTTTATACAATTTGGTCTGCTAGGAAGGCACAAGCTCAAGATGGCACCTTCAACAGCTGAGTTCAGGGCTGCCACAAGGTCCAAGGATCGGATAGTCGGCGAGGCACTGAGGTGTAGGAACACGGCCAGGGAGAGTGTCTTAGTCCATTCAGGCTGCTGTAACAAAACAGCACAGACTGGATGGCTTGTAAGCAACAGACATTTATTTCTCACAGGTCTGGAAGCTGGAAGCCCACCATCAGGGAGTCAACACAGTCAGGTTCTGGTAAAGATCCTTTCCCAGGTTGCAGACTGTTGACTTCTCATGATGGCCTCCCAAGGTGGAAGGAGCAAGGAGGCTCTCTGGGACCTATTTATGAGAGCATTAATCCTATTCATGAGGGCTCCACCCTATGACTTAATCACCTCCCCCAAAGCCTCACCTCCTGGTACCATCACATTGGGAATCAGGATTTCAACATATGAATGTTGGCGGATACAAACATTCATGATAGCAGGGTAAAATTAAAGACAGGGGATTGGGGCCCCATACAGGGAATATAGTCATCAAACACGCCAAAGGGCCAAACATTTTATATACATAGCTATGTAGTCCTTGCAACAGATCTATGGAGCAAGAATTAGGACATGTCTGGAAACAGGCCGAAATGTGTGAAGAAGTTTGCCCAAGGTCACACCTGATGAGTGTCAGAGACTCAATCTGACTCCAGAGCAATATGTCCCAAAGCCCATGCTCTTCTCATGACATCAGTGAAGCTACCTTCCAGGAACACCAAAGTGAGAAGGTAAGTTCTCAGGGTCCTGCGGCCTTCAGAGGGTGTATGGTATAAAATGTAAAGGAAAGTTCTACATTGGATGGGAGAGTAGATCAGAGGTTCTCAGCCAGGGATGATGTTACTCCCCCCCTCCCCAGGAGGTATTTAGCAACATCAGGGGACATTTTCCATTGTCGCCACTTGGGGAACGATACTGGCAGCTACTGGACAGAGCCCAGAGGTTCTGCTAAACATCCTGCTGTGCTCAGGAAGGGCTCCACAATGCGGACTTATCTGGTCCCAAATGTCAGCAGTGCGGAGTCTAGGAAACTCTAGACTAGTGATCGTGGGTCTCTTCCAACTCCAGAACTAAATGAGGGGCCTTAATTTTTCCCTCCAGCTGCATAAATGGAATTCGGTTCTGTAATTCCTCATTTTTCAAGGCAGGGCCAGGGAGGGGACAAGGATACCATACTTATAACACCAGACCCTTTTAGACCCTGAGTATCTGGCACGCCAAAGGCCCCAAAGAAATTACACAAATATTCCCTCTACCTCCTAAAGACTTGGCCATTAAGTGCTCTCAATGAATCTGCATCCCTGAGAAGTCTAGCTAGTTAGAGATTTGTAGGGGCTTGGTGGGGGGAATAGGGGATTCTAGAAAACTCCAGAGGTGAGGGGTGAAAAAGGGTAGAAACTCATGGGTTCAGTACAATCCATCATTTCAATGAATGCTCAGTTGGTAAAAGCTAACTCTCTGAAAGACCAATTTGCTAAAAGCAAAGTCCCAGGAAGCCAGTTCTTAGAAAGATCGATTTGCCAAATTACCAAATCACCAAATTTTCCAAATCCACATGTTGCGAAGTTTAATGGAAATATTTATCCCCTGAAATTTCCGTGTGGACTAAGGTCATCTCCAGCATATTATAATTTTCAACTGGAACTTTTTTTTTCCAGCGAGTTCTGATTTTCTTTTGAATGGTTTTGCTGTGGAATTAAATTTTAAATTATAAGTTAATGTCATCGGAAATTCAACTTTATTTTGCAGGCTGTTGAAAGTTAACTTATTTTCATTTCAATTTAGTTAAAATTTTACGTCAACTTGCCAGCAGTTTACAGAAAGATACAAGAGGCAGGGGCACAGCAAAACAGTGGGAGGACTTTGAGGATGGCCAGAAGAGATTTGCCACCCTAGTCATGTGCCAAGGACCAGGCACGAGTCAAGGAAGAATCAATTCAGAAACAGCGAGAGTAAGCACTTTGCATTTTTAAATGTGGCTGATAATGACCTGAAATAATAAATCAAGGCAGAGTGACTAAAAATATTAAAAATGCGAGAAGATCGGTGCAAATGAAAATTAACATTTAAAATATCTTTCTAGTTGCTTAGCTGATTTACCAAAAAGGGACAATGTTACTAATCCTAAGATATGGCTTATTTCTGAGAATAGCTACAAAATCAATAGACCTCAATTTCTCCTTATTGAGTGCTACATATCAACAGTGTGTGGGTAATAGGTTTTTTGTTTTTTTTTTTTTTTTAACCACTTCTGATTTCTCCCATCCAAGTACTAACCAGGCCCGACCCTGCTTAGCTTCCGAGATCAGACGAGATCGGGCGCGTTCAGGGTGGTATGGCCGTAGACAACCACTTCTGATTTCTATTGTGCCATAGTGTCATTTCCCATTTTTCTAAACATCGGGCACTTTTCAGTAGTGTTCATACCTTCCTTAATTTTGGATCCCTGATAATTTGACATTTAAATTCATTACTGTATTTATATTAAAAAGCACTTTTCCAATTAAGTTCAAATGTAAACTAAACCTCCAATAAAAAGAAAAGCCAACATTTAATTTATGATTAGAAAACATGCAAGGTGAGTCAGTTTTAAACTAGACTAAATTAAATTTATAGTCCGAAGCATATGAAGAAAATCAAAAGTAGCCATCCGTTAAAACAATTGCACGTAAATATTAGCATAAACTGAACATTTCCCATGTGATATGCTGAAATGGTATTATTAATGATAAAATATGTCCATGTGGCATCATTGGTAACAAAAATGAGGTGTTTACATTAATTTTAAAACATTCCTGTTAAAGTGGCTAAACAGTCTAGTCAAATATTACAAAGCATCTAATTTGGTAAATTTGGTACATCGGTCAATAGGTGAATCAATCGTTTGGCAAATTGGCCTTCCGATAATTGCTTTTCAGGGAATTTGCCTCAGACTCAAGAATATGTAAAAGTGGGAAAAGGGAGTAATTTACAGTGCGAGGGCTTCACGATAGTGGGGCAGGCTGTGGCTTTTTTCCCCACATACCTTTAGAGGCTGCAATGTGACCTGGGGGCAGGGGCCAGGGAGCTGAGTCACCCCAATAACGAGCACCCTCTGGGCCCTGCGGTGCCGGTGGCTATGCATAGCTCCAGAGGCTTAAGACACGTTCCTGTCCCTCAAGACAAGCATCTTCCTTGTGAAGGAAACCTAATGCTTTAATTATTCAACACTACTAAGCCCAGCTGATGTAAGTGATCCTTGTTTTTTCATGGTGGCAATGGATCAATACAGACTCCGCTGGAGCCAAAGCTCAGAGGAGCTGCGGGCGGACCAGTAAGTCAAAGTCAGGCTGCTGGAACTCCTGGGGAGAGAATCCATTCAGATCTCGTTCACCATCTAGGTTGAATTTGTGGGTGTTTTTTTTTTGTTTGTTTTGTTTTAATCTGGTAATGAAATAAGATGTTCACCAACTGGTACATTTCTGATGGCATCTTATTGGTTACATCCAAATTTGTTGATGAATTGTTTCAACCAGGAAAGAATCGTTCCAGACTCAGGCAGATCTGGCATGCAACGATGACCGGAGGTTCCAGTACAGAGGCTGGGCTGCTCCAAAGCTCCACAGAGGGACGGGGACAGGAGACAGTTGTATAGTGACCCCTTTGTGTATGTAAAGCCCTTCAGGTATAGCCTTCAAGATCTTGTCTCCTTTGCTTTCTGACAACTATGAGTAGAGAGCTCATGAATTCATATCGTCCGTCTTCCTTACTCCACACCTACATCGCCAATGTCCAGCCGGCAAATGTGTGAGCATGCTCCTGCAATGCCTTCTCTCCAGGGTGGCCTTCCCATAGCCCCCCATTACAGACAGGTGCAGCGCCCGGGATCTCTGCTTCACAGACTGTACTTTCTGTGATGACTGATTCAGCACACAACAGATCATACGGACAGTTTCAGGGTTTACTTGCCATGAATCTCAAGCACCTAGCACAAAATCCAGTATGTAAAGAAAGAACGGAATTAATGTTCATTGAATGGCAAAATCAATGAAAAATTGAACCTTTTATGACAAGTATGATGATCTTCATCTGAAAGAGGATAGAACGGAGGCAAAGCAAGATTAAGTCAGGAGCTAAAGTAACACTGGATCCAGTATTGGAACCCCAGTCTGCTGACCCAGGGAGGCTGCACCGTGACATTTGAAGATGAACTGAACACCTACTGTGTCTAGGGACATGTAGTTCTCACTATAGTCCTGGGGAAGAGTTACTATGATTTGCAATTTTGAGATGAGAAAACTGAGGCTCAAAGAGGGCCCAAACTAGAGCTAGAAAGTGATGGGAGTGGAGTTTGAACCCAGCTTTGTGTGACTCCAATGCCCTCTTTCTTCTCACCACCTTGTTCTATAATAATAATAATAACAACAATAGCAACAGTGCTGTTATTACTGTGTAACCCACGTCTGTACAGCCTACAAATTATTCTAGACCCTACCACCGTCCCAAGCCAATAACCCTGTGAAACAGAAAGAGTTATCCCTCACCCTCGTTTTTTCTTTAATAGTGGGAAAGCTCAGGTTCTGAGAGACTAAATGGCCCATTCAAATTCACATCGCTCGTCAGTGGCAGACCTTAGATATTATTAACCCATGCTGTCTAAGACAGTAGCCACTTGCCACACATTGAAGTTTCAATTAATTAAAATTAAGAAAATGTATAAGTCACTCCTCGGACTCACTAGCCACATTTGGAGTGTTCAATACCCACTGTGGCTAGTGGCTACCGTATTAGAGAGCTCAGATAACAGGCATTTTTAATGCTGCAGAAAGTTCTATACAACAGCACTGAAACCTTGCAGCAGAAGCATCACCTGGGAGCTTATTAGAAATGCCGAGTCTCAGCCCCCACCCCAAACCTATGGAACCAGAACCTGCATTTTAGCCAGACCCCCAGATTTGGGTAAAGTTTGAGAAGCACTGACCCAAACCACACCCCCCTTCATTTTGCAGCTGAAAAACTGAAGTCCATAGAGATGAATTAACATGACCATTGTCACATACAAGGTTGGGAGTAGAGCTGGAGCCAGGAGCCAGGACTCAGGCATCTGCCACTCAGCCTTGGAGTAGGCACAGGGCCCTAGAGACCCAGGTGGCACCTGGCAATGGGACGGGGAAGGGCGTGCCAAAGGCTCTCTCCCTGCGGCAGCGGGCAAGAGGGCAGCAATGTTGGCCCAAAGAGGGTAGGGGGAGGCTGGCATATCTAAGAGGCCCTTGAAGGGCAGACCCTTGTCCGAGATAAATGATAACACCATAGAGCTACCAATCTGAAGAACGGGAGATGGGGGCCTCCTGACGGGCCAGGACTGCAACCAAAGGAACACTAGGTATGCAATCTTCTCTACTACAGTGAGAGTATGGGGAGCCTCCCTTCCCTGACAGGGGCTAACCCCCACCCTGAAGTGAGCTCCCATGGTGCTGCTAAAAGTTTATCCCCTATGTTCTCCCCATCCCCAGCAAGGACCCCACAGGCAGTCAGCCAGACAAGTGCACAGGCAAAAACAAGAGATGTGCTTTGAGCCTCTGGAGACAACATCCTAGTTCACCGCGGCTTCCCTGGGGAAAATTTCCAGGCCTGGTCAACAGAGGAGGAGGGCTCTAGACTAGGATTCAGCTCTACACCAGGCTAGACGGGTTGTGTGACTCTAGAACAGCATTACTGAAGAGAAATTTCTGCAACATAGAAATGCCCTATATCCGTGCTGTCCAGTACGGTAGCCACCAGCCACCTGTGGCTGTAGAGCACTTGACCAAGGAACTGAATCTTTCATTTTAATTCATTTCAATTTAAACAGCTGCGTGTGGCCTCGTGGCTACCATATTGAACCACATAGCTCTGGACAAGTCTTTCCGCCTCTTTGGGGCTCAGCCTTCTCAGCTGTAAAATGGACGAGCTTGACTAGGTGGGCTGACTCTGAATCTGAACCACAGCCAAGGTGGAGAGATCTTTGGTTTCCTTTCAGTCAACGCCCCACAGGTGGATGGTGCCCACTTGCTCTTCTGTCCCAGGCTGACACCCTTCCTGCTGTGTCACCATGGTGAAGAGGAAGAAGATGCCTTCAGGCAAAGGAAGGCCCAAATAGTCTCCATCTCAACCTCTTCTGTCAACTTAAAAGGAAGTAAAAGAACAATGTGACATGTACTTTTTCCTTGGGCTCTGTTAGATCTGAAGTGTCCAACCCACTGACTGACTGACACAGAATTTTAATACATATAGTGGTTTTTAAAATGATGCCACAAGTTCTTTGATAATCCTCTGTTGAGAAGTGGAGGAGTCTCTGTCCCCTCCCCCTAGCTATGAGCAAGACTGAGCCATCTTGGCCAATGGTGGATAACAGAAGGGACTAGGTGATATCCAAGGCTAGTTATAAAGGCATGCAGCTCCCCCTTCACTGGGGGCACTTGCTCTTGGAATCTTGAGCCTCCACGTAAGAATCCCCTCTGTGCCACAACCATGATCCCAAAAGGCCACAAGTCCATGCCCCAGGTGACAGCCATCCCAGCCAAGGCACCAGATCTGAGAGTGAAGAGACCATCTTGGAAGTGAATCCCCCAGCCTAGCTATTCCAACCTGCAGTGATCTGTGCCATCCCAGCTGAGGCCCAAGACATCCTGGAAAGGGGAGAGCTGTTTTTACTGTGCCCTTTCTGAATTTCTCACCCTCAGAATGGGAGGGCCAGTCCCATGGCACCATATTTGAGGGATGGTGTGCTCTGTAGTAATAAATAACAGAACAGGATGTAACCAGGTGGGAACTCTGTCATGTGATGGGTAGGTTCTCAACAGAAGGGGCTCTCCAACAGTCAGGTTCAAAGCACAGGTCTTAGGACTGGGGTGCTCAGGTTTCCACCCCAGCTCTGCTCCTCGGCGATCCTCTGGGTATAAGCAGATTTCTTAACCTCTTCAGCTTCTTCCACCAGATGGAATTCTGTTTGTGGTGATTAACACAAGACAATGCTCATGAAGACCCTTCAGTGAATGCATCACGAAGAGAGGCAGTGACTGTGTATGCAGTCAGCTTTGCGGTTCTAGTCCTAGGTACACGGCTATGGACAAAGAGCATGCATAAGATGTTTTCTCACGAGATCACCACTATGCAGTCTGGATTTGGGAGGGTTGAAATTATGTGAATTTAAGAGGTTAGAAAAGCATTTGAATCAGGAGCTCCACTCTGGTGCATGCATTTGCTTCCATGGCCTGCGAGATAAAGCAGCTCGCCTATTTAGACGACAGTGATAACACTAGAATCAAAAAGGAAGAGACACTGAGTCCAGAATGTCCTCTGCTCCACATGATGCCTTCAGGCTCTGAGGTCCTAGCTGTGGCCTGTGCCCTATTTGATCTCCATTAAAGCACCCGGTCCAGAAGCTATCTCCTGAGTGCACCCCCTTCCTCTGAGTTCTCCCCTGAGCTGAGACTTCTATTAGAAGTGACCTTTTTCTTCCACCTCTAGCCCTAGTGTCATACCCCTCCCAAGCTGGAAGTTCTTTTTGGTGTCTGACTCCAGCGATCCATCTCTCTCTCTTACACACAAACACATACACCACATCTCTCATCTCAGTTCAATCCCCAGAGAAGCTGGAACAGAGATCATCAATATCTCAGAATTAAAGCACTTTTTCTCTGTTCGGCAATGGCTCCTTAGCTACTCTTTCTCTTACCACATTTCAGGTGGGAAAATGCCATGAGTGACAGATAAAGAGGAGAAACAAAGAGTAACAGGCATTTCCCAGAACTGAGCACCACGAGTGTGGCTTCTGGGCTGCCCCATGGAGCGTCTGCCATGTTGCTCTCTTAAAGGCCCCCCTCCACTCCCTTCCAAAGAAGGAAATCAGCAGGTTCCATTAGTAAGAGCCAACAGTAGGGAGAGGAAGAGAACGTTATCTCTGGCATTCCATCTTCTCAGTGGTCCAGAAAACTTAGAAAGGGCAGGGTCTCGGGTACCTGACACGACCTGGCACCCATGTTCCTCCTCTGATTTCCTTGTCGCCAGGAGCTTGGCAAGTCGAGCAGCCAAGGCGGGGCTCCGGTTGGGACAGCAGCAGGGAGAGGGGAGGAGGGCACTCTGGCCCTGGAGTAGGGAGGTGAGCACACATCACTTCCAGCTGCAGCTAGAGGGGTGGAGTGAAGGGAAGGGGGTGTGGCCATCAGGAATGCAGCACAGGCCTGAAGAGGGTCAGCCATGTCTGATCTCTCAGGATGGACATAGTTTAAGTCAGAAGGTAGGAGGAATGGAATAAGGCACAAGGGAAGAGCAGGGATGGTGAAGCTGGCTCCATTCTCCTCCTGACTTTGACTCATTCTTGCCTTTACTTTTCTACCCAAGAGGATGTCTTGCAGAGCAGAAACAGCCCAGCCACTGGGCCCCATTGACACCAGCTTCGGCCGTGTGATCTTGAGTGTATCCCTTAGCTTCTCTGAGCCCCCCTTTGTCTGTAAACCAAGTGACACAATTCAGTAAGGAAACACAGATGAAGTGCCTTGGCAAAGTACTGCACCGGTTCAGATACCCTCCAAACATTAGTCCCCTCTCCCCATTATGCCTTCCCACCATCCACCTTCATGATAGAGAAGTAATTCTCAGCTAAAAAGTAACCAGAGAGAAGGCCACGATCACAGGGGCAGGTTGCTGCAACACTGGTTCAAGGCATGTAATCATCATGAGGTCAACCTTAATAGCCTCTATTTATTTTGCACCTGTCTTTGAAGAGCTCTGTCCCCTTCAGCCGCTGGATGAGCTCAGTCACCTTCATGAACATCTGAGTGAGGTCAGGAGAAAAAACACATGTTATGCCCAGCTCAGGCTGGGGAGCTCAACCCAGGAAGGGATTTGCCCAATGTTGTTCAGGTGGAACAGAGACAGAACAGAGGATGGCAGGCCACGGATGGCTGTTCAATAATAACCAGCTTGTCAACATGTTCTTCTGCCTCCCGAGCAAGAACAGGGTCAAGTCCACTCTTTCCCACACCCTCGGGACATCCCAAAGGTGAGTAACCAGGGTCCCACAAGCTTTGCAAAAATATGTCTAGCTCTCAAAGCTCCATATACCTGGTGAGTCACAGAGTTTTAGGGAGAATGTGCCCCAAGGCAGAAGCTCTCCAGGGATGCAATTTTCATCCACCCAAGAACCACTTCCCTCCAGCCTAGATATTAGACAATGGCATGCATGTGGAATGCCCAAGTGTCTATAAAAGAATTATTACTAAGTAAGAGTGGATGATGATAATTAATTACCCTCCATTAAAGAGAAAGTCCCTACAGCAAAAGCATCAAAGGCAACGTTTTACTGAGTTGGCAATTTCTTTGGCTCTGGAACAAGATGACTCCTTCGTCTGCATCTTGGGTCTGTTCCTTTCTCTTGCATTCTGACTTGAAGAATATGCATTTTGACTTAAAATTTCTTTTAATTCCCACCTTTCTCCCCATCCCTGATCCAGTAATCATTATCATTAAAACTTCACACTGGGGCCACAGACATATTTTATAGCGACCCTTTGATGGATTAATTCACAGTTGCTCTCCTTCTTTACTAAAGTCTAAGGCAAAGAAAATGCACTTCGAACATAAAAAAAAATCTCCCTGCCAGCCAACGAGGGAAAGCCTTGGAAAACAGACATCCAAAGGATGCTGGCATCTATCTCCTCTTCAAAAATACGCTAATGGGGAAGAGTGGATGAAGCAGAAAGGTATGCTATAGTCCCAAAGGAACACAAGGGACCAGTCCTGATTTCCTCCAAACCCTGTCCTGTGTCAGACTCTATAGGGTATATACCCATGTCTCTTAGAAACATACTTACTTCATGATTCTTGGGAAACACCTCCTCTGCAAAAATCTGAATCAGCTCTCTTGTGACCACTAGGAAAGGTCTCTGCATACTGGACAAAACTGACCATGGAAAGAACATCCCAGGAATCTCGTGTGACTAATCTTGGAAGGAATCTTGGAATATCTGTGTATAGTGAAAAGAGTACAGGAGCTAGGGAGTCTGGGAGCTAAAAAGTCTCTGCACTTCCTGGACTTGTGACCTCGAGGCTCTCTGGAGGTCAGGCACCTAATCTGTAAGAGCAAAGAGAGGAAGAATTCTTATCTAATGCGTTCTTGAGAAATTGGAGGAGATCCTTGACGTGGTTCAGCGCCTAGCTCAGTTCCTGCATATAAGCCTTCCATCATGTTATATAATCACCATCTTGGGAGGATGGAAGCAGGGCCATGAAGGAGGTCAAATGCCACTACAAATGCCAGCTCCCAGAAGACTGTCTGGACCTTTGTAGGCACCTGGTTAAGGATTTGTTGAATGAATCAATGGAGGCGTATCCATTTGTTGTGGCCGGTGCAACAAGAATGCTGATAGACTCAGTAAGAGCTCTCTGGGCATTAAAGGAGTGTTTTCCAATCATCAAGTTCCACAGACTTCAACAACCCAGAGATGTCCTTTGGGGACTGGTTAATACTCAAGGTGCCTACTAAAGAATCTTGCAAAAACTTGCGGAGGCTGTGCAGGACTAGACAGGAGACAGCTTTCCATCAGCCTATTCTGAAGAAGCAGTTACTTGCTAGAATACTTTCCTTGGAAACAACCAGCCCAACACCGACCTATTAGGATAATTATTGCTAGTGGTTGGCACAGGCCCACTACCAATCTTGGTGTCTTCACACAACAAAAGATTTAATTCTCACTGACGAGGAGTCCAAGGTGGCTTGGTAGGGGTCTTCCTCCAACCAATGACTCAGAGATCTAATTGCCTCTCCGTCGCAGCATATTCCTTTCAAAGTTGCCCAGCAGAGGAAAAAGAAATGGAGCTGGCCCAGTGCCTCTTTACTGTGTTGGCCCAGCAGTAGCACAGATCATTCCTGATGACAGCCATTGGCCAGAACTACTCATATGGCTCCAATCCAACTACAAAGGAGCGCATGAATATTAAGTGAGTACTGAACGTCTCTACCCCTCATGGGGACCCAGTTGATGGGGACCCACTGGATGATGACTCACCACTATGACAGCCAGGAAGCTCTGGATCCCCTCTCTCTACCATTTAACCCTTCAACTAGAGGTGCAAAAGGAGACTTTTAGGCAAGATACTCAAACACAGGAGCCAGGGTCCCAGCCTTGGGAAGCATTCTCTACTGGTGATTATTCATGCTTTCCCCTCTCATTCTGATGAGTGAGTTTCAGAGCGGATGACTGAGGCAGTCATCGTGGTATCCTTGTAGCTGATTCCCTCCCCAGCAACTCAGCTGAGAGCAGAGATCACAGCAAACCTGGCACCCTTGTCGTCTCGCTCTCTCCCGGAGAACATAACACTCTCCCTCTCCGGAATGTATGGAGGCCGCCAGTCACAACATAATTCTGTTCGAGTCGGTGGTGCCTACCAGCAGCAGGGACTGCTCCTGAGAGGCTGGCAGCCTGAGAGGCCTTCGTAGCTATTCGGGGGGCATGGACCAGCAGGTGAAAGTCCAGTTCCTCTCCACCAGCCAGCCTAGGACTCTCTGAAAGAGGGATTAAAGCTAGCCTGAGGCTTCCAGGGGAAAGAAACATATGCGGTTTGAGGCCCTAGAGGCTAAAAAGCTAGGACTGTATATTTCAGGCAGTGGCTTTGCCAAGTTTTTTCCCAAAGCATAAGGCTGTGGAAATTCTGAAGTATCCAGTCACTGGCTATGATCCAAGCCACACTTCTCTTTACCTTCCCAATGCACCCCTTAGCACCCCAACTCCCTGACTGCCTCCAGGAGCCTCCGCATTCTTCCCCAGCAAACACACTGACAGTCTTGTAAAAACCGAACGCGGGGAGAAGAAAAGGAGAGACCAGGCTTATTAAACTCCCCTTCGGCTAGCTGCGTGGATTCTTTTAAGTCCACTGTTGGATTTCTTTGAGGCCTCAGTGCGTGCTGATTTGCATGGCTGGCTTAGCGGATGGGGAACGGAGGTAAGACAAGCTTTGCCCTGGACAAATAAAAACCTCTTTGTTAATTAAGGAGCCACCGACAAGGCCATGGCCTATGTCAGGCAGCCTACACAGACGGTTGGATTCTTCTGGAACTGAAAACAAGGAAATAGAGAAACTCCCCCCGCCCCCTCCACACTGCATAACTTTGTTCAAGGGCTGCTAAGTTATTCCCTGCTACTACATCAGCTGTGAGAGCCCTGTGAAACATGCTGGGGTTAAAATAAAACTCAAGCCCCTAGAGCATATAAAGAAAAGGATGTGTGAAGTTACCTAAAACAGTTCAACATCCATCTTCTCTCTGAAAAATCATTAATTTTCTACACAGACTTTTTTGCTCACCCGTCATGTCCAGACAGACTGATCTGAATTCAGGATTTGAATAATCCACCCAAGTTGGCCTGCGAATGTTGAGTGGAAAAATGATACCAGGGGATTCACCCAAAACCCTGGACCCACAGGACCTTACAGACGGCTAGCCCTTCTTAAGGGTGACTTCTAGCAAAAGCTCTTTGCATGCCAAAGGGTATACCAATGACAGGACACCTGGCCACGCCTCCCTCTCCACAACCCTCCCCCTTGCTGAGCCATTTTCACCAGAGCTTCTGAAGCTGAGAGTCTAAGGTCCTACTTCCAGGCCTGTTCCTGTCAAAGACAGGTCACACAACCTGTACTGAGGGCAAGGAGACTGGGGAGGTTACGTGTGGCCATACGTGATGTGCCCCCATACACCCTAAGCATCCAATAAATAACACAGCGATCGTAGCATCATAAGATCACATTGTTGCTCTCATCACTACCTCCTTCCGCCCTTTGTTCGCTTCCCCGGAACACACCCAGCCTAGCTCAAAGGGAGCTTAGCCATTTCCAGGTAATACAAGGGATTAATTGGGCTGATCAAACTTTTCCAAGAGATGTGAACAGAACAGAAAGGAATACAACACTACAAGCTCAAATTAATACCCTGACTGCCTAAGAGTTGACCTATCCTCAATTACTTACATCTACTGAGCATTTTTATATGGCCAGCCCTGCACTGACTCTTTGCTTCTCTGATCTCATTGGGACCTCCCAGCAGCTCTGCTGTTTATAGGGGCCCTGTGCCCTAGCTGCCACACTGCTTACAGCGTCTCCTCGAAGACTCGGCCACCATCCCACTATAAAAACCTCTGGTAGCATCTCTAACCTCCACTTGGATCACAGAGCCTCTGATCTTTGGGCAGACACCGTGCAACAAGCCCGGATTTGAATCACTCATTAGCGATTACTTGCCACTAATCCTTAACTACGCAGTTTTCACAACTAGGAACGGGAAACAATGATGTCTTCTGCGCAAGGACTCTGGGAGTGCTGGAAACGCATCTGAACGCTGCCTCACAGCTCAGAGTGGTCACCGTTGCATGAATTCAGGGTCTGCTGTGTGTTACCCTATTAGCCGATTCTCACCTTTGCCTTTTTATGGCCAAAATAACACCAAAGTTTATCGTCCCTACTTTACAGATGTCAATGTTCTGAGGGATTAGTTAACACGCCCAATTGTAAGCGGCAGAGCTTGGATTTAAACTCAAGCCAACCAGACTTCCAAGTCCACCCTGTGTTACACGACCCCACACCTTTCTTAATCTATCTCATCGCACAGCTCACCTACCACACGTTCTTCTTACCACGCTCATTTCCTAAGAAAACATCCTGGGCCTTCGCTCTGAAGATTGCGTGGCCTCTCGCCCATGTTCCAAGTGTGTTCATCCCTCCCCAGAAGGCAAAGAGCAGGAACCAAGAAGATGAAATTCAATGGTGATAAATATAAAGTTCCATATTTCAGTTCAAACCAAAAGTTATATGGAGAGATTTTAGAGCAACTTGGTTCAGACTAGTCGAGGGAAGGGGCTGTAATGGAGAGGGTAGTTGCATTTTCACCTCATCTTTGGCTCAGCAGGAGGAGTGTGACATTTGTGTTACTCTCGAACTCCACACACTTTCACGCGAGCCACGGGATGAAGCTCTTTGAGAAGCAAATGTCTCAGAACTGTAGGAACAGATGTAAAGTGTACCTTGAAGGAGGTGCTAGTCTTGCCCAGTGGCCTGACAGCTTAAGAGGGGTACCTTCGATCCCCTGCTTGTTTAAAGAAGGTTCCTGACAAGGAAGAACGCGTTTGAGAGGGTGTGCTTCAGATGATAACAAATCCACCCATCAGCGTAAGAAATATGTATTGATCCCTTTACAAGTCAGACACTGTTGTATAAGCTGAGGATACAGCCAAGTGTCTGCCCTCTCGGGGGCCCTAAACATCTCCTTCTCATGCGTGGCTTCCAAAAGAGTCCCAAGTTTGCACCATGGGCTGCCAGATCCTAGCAGCCCAGCCTCTGGCTTCCTCCGACCTTTCCCACTCTTCTCTGATGTGCCCCCGGAACATTCCCCTCCTTGCTTTTCCTTGAACACTCCAGGACTTCAGGCTTTTGCATTTGTAGTTGTCAAAGATACCCTCTGATTGTGAACGTCTGTTGTTTTATTCCAAGATTCTTCAGAGATTATGCAGCCCATCATTCCTTTTATATTTTTTATTTTTTCCACCTTCTTTCTATGAATTTATATCAGTGTTCCTATCCTGGTTTAAAGAGTTTTAAACGGTGGGGATTGTAATTAACAAGATTTGTTTGAAGGAATTTGATATTTAGCCTAAGAAGATAATAATCATGATGACTTTGTTGTTTGTCATAGCTGTAGCCCCAGTACCTAGGGCAGTGCCTGGGACACCATGGGACTGCATAAATCACTGGGAGATGATCGCACACTGGAAGTAACAAGAACAAAAATACAAATGATGACAACTCCTACATCTTTTTTTGTTCTCCTTGCTGTGATTTCCTCATGTCTAAACCTATTTCCCTCTGATTTTAATTACTTTAATGGTGCCAACATCTTGCCATTGGCTGCTGGTTCTAACTGCATTGGTTGGAATAAAACACTTACTTGAAAAAAAAGAAAAGAAAACGAAAATAACAGCTATCCCGGCAGCCTACACTCTTCCAGATGGGTTCTGCCTTTGAATTTTATGGTCCTGATGATGCTGGTTCCAAGAGAGGTCATCTCCTATCTGGTGGCTTTACTCCAGTTTATGGATATTTTATTAAAAGCTGCATCCGGTAGACCCTCCAAAATGTCCAGCAAAAATGTCTTCCATGCAAGGTAAGGAAATGAATAACAGCATTCAGGTCTCAGAGGAGTTATTATATACAGAGCAGAAGCCAGATGTTCTCCATCTTTTCTGAAGGTGTATCAAGAGGAAATCCACTGGAATCACAGCAGGCAAGATGTAAGTTGCACAGGTAGAAGAGCACGCTTAAGATAAAGGACTGGGAAGTAATGGAAGAAGAAAAGTTGAAGGATTTCTTCCTCTAGAGAATTTGAAGTTGACTGAGGCCATGCATCCGTCTGGGTTGATTTAGCCATGCGCCACTGGGAGGACAGAACATATACTGCACAGTGACCCGACTCTCCCAAAGTGACTTTAGACACTGGACGATTTCCATCGAAACGTTAAGGATCATTTTGCACACGAAGATACGGTTTTTGTCTTTTTTCTAATAAGTTGTGCATTTCAGCTCGGGAAAAGGAGCCAAAGGTAGAGGATGACGCTCAATGATTATGGCAAGTTAGGATGTAACGTTCGAAAGTTGGTTTTTCTTATACTAATTATAGCAAAGGGCAAATGACCAAAGAAACTCTTAAATGAAAATCCTGGACGTCTGCTAAAATTTCATTTTCCAAACATAAAGACGTTTTGCAGCTGTCGTCATGAAGGGGAAAACAGTTTAGCAATCTAAATACACAATGCTCCCTTAAAAAGGGAGTTTTGGAGGAATATTCCTCTTAGTCAAATGCAATGGCAGATAGACCCATGTGATGTGGCTAAACAGATACTCGTCTCCAACTCAAGAGTCACTCTGCAGTGGCAGGAGGCACTTTCCTGTACCCTTCTTCCATCGATGACTTTTACAAAGGGGCAAAAAAAGTTGGCTTTCAGTTTCACCTCCCAGAAAACCCTAAACTATCCAGATTGTTCTAGCCCCACAATGAGTAAAGCCCCATGGCCTCTTTCTTGATAGCATTATTTGGGGAGACTGTGTAAAACCTCAGAGTGGATAGCTGGGAGTGCACCAAAGGAACTTAGTCCACGTGCAGTGGGGGTCCGGCCTCCACAAAGCTTCCATGTTCTCAGTGTGACACAAACAAGCAGAGCCACCAGAATTGGACCAGCATCACTAACCAACATAGATCATTGCTCATGACTAGAAGGGCCTCCCCAGAGTTCTGGTGCTCCTAAGACCCAGGTAGCTTCCCGTCTGGGGACCGCCAGGATATCAGATTAAATTTCCAAACAACCTGAAGAGATGAGGAGTCAGAGTTGTATTTTTGCTGATTTAAAGAACATAAGTTCAGTATTTCTTGCACACCAGAGTTTGTGGGCTAAGAGTCAGGCCTGTAATCAATAGCACACTCAGGGGCGCGTGCCCAGCCCTGCACGGGATGGGCCTGGAAATCTCCGGAGATGATGTGAAGAGGTGAAGTTATGTCTGAAAGTCTAGGAAGGCTCCAGGGAGACAGAATTCTGCAAGATGTCTGATCAGAGAAGAAAGAGTTCAGAACAGAAGGAATTGTGCCTGGGGTAGGTCTCAGGCAGAAGAAACGGGGCAAGGGGTACTGAGCTAGTCTCCATATACTTGACCTGTTTGGATGTAGCCACGAAGCAGTGACTTGTGAGAAAAGTCTCATGCTTTGTCTCTCAGCTGAGCCCTGGGATTTGGGTCTTAGCCTTTCCCGCACTATTCATTACCTTTACTTTCTGTTTTATGGTGCCTTCATTTCTTCTGTAAGGGATCAGTGCGCTTGATGATATAATTCATGTCAAATTGTTAAATGATAGTGATATCCAAAAAAAAATCAAGAAGTGGATAAATAAATCCATCTGGTAATGATATCTCATACATTGGAATATCAGTAAGAAATTAATTTGGTTACATTGGGCTCCTGAAGGAGTCACCTGTATGACGTAGGAGTCTTACTTATTCCTAGACCACCCATTGTCAAAGTGATTTGAAGATCCTCTCCATTAGAATAACTCAGGGCATTTGTTAAAACACACATCCCTGGTTCCTACCCTAAACATCCTGAATCTCTAAGACTGGAGCCCAGGCATAAAAATTTTAAATAAGCCTCCCAAGTGATCTTTATGCACGATCAACTTTGAGGACCCTTACCTGGCAAGGCAGTGAACAATGTCTCTTCCCTGACCCTTAGCATCTTGACCATATCTCTATTTGGTATATATTTCACAGCATAATAATTGATTGCATGTCTGTGTCATTCACATGAACATCACAATAGATAAGACAGCGGACATGGGACCAGGTGTAAGAACCAGAGAATCTTGAGAAGGTAATATATAAAAACATCAACAATACCTTATAGGATGTTGGTGAGAATTTAATGAATTTAATATAGTATACAAAGTACCCAACACAAGTGTTAGCTTTATTCCTTTACACTTTGCATCAATATGCTAGAATATGAGTTCTTTTTTTTTTTTTAATTTTTTTTTCAACGTTTTTATTTTATTTTTGGGACAGAGAGAGAGACAGAGCATGAACGGGGGAGGGGCAGAGAGAGAGGGAGACACAGAATCGGAAACAGGCTCCAGGTTCTGAGCCGTCAGCCCAGAGCCCGACGCGGGGCTCGAACTCACGGACCGCGAGATCGTGACCTGGCTGAAGTCGGACGCTTAACCGACTGCGCCACCCAGGCGCCCCTAGAATATGAGTTCTTAAGGGCAGGGACATTTCTTTGTCTTGTTCATCCTTGCCATCCTGGAACTTTGAGTAGGGACTGGCACATAATTGGTTCTCAGACGATCTTTGCTGCATGGTCGGCTTCATGAATGAGTTCATATAGAAGTCACAATAGGGTATACTTAGTGAAGCTACTTACCCTGGAAATGGCCTCTGCAAGAGTAATTGAATACATTAGGATAATCTGCACATGACACGTGCTTCCTCTTCGCATCGTCAATGCCAACAAAAAAAAAGTTTAAATGAATGTGTGCATACATAGAAGTGTATATATATTCTAAAACACTCATAATGGACCACTCATTTGCTGTAACTACCCCTCTGGTGTGAATCAAAGCAAACCAAGAAATGTGGACACAGAACTCACACATAAGTTGAAATTTATGAGCCCGAGAGGTCAGCATCAAGAATTTGAACCCTCCTGGAGATACAGAGAACTCACTAGGAGAGGTACAAAGGATATAAACTGCTCAGGTAAATGACTCTGGAATTCTGTTCCACCACATCTAGTTCTACAATTTACCCAAAATCAAGAAGGTAACAAGAGAGCTCTGGAGGCTGAAGGCAGGTGGCTGCCCCAGTATGAGGACGTATTTCTTTCCTCTTTGAATACAAACACTGTAGAATCTATAGAAAAAGGCAGCTGGCGAAGAGAGGACACTGAACACATTGAAAAACCCAACATACACATGCATATGAAGAAAGACACTGTGCCTAAATAAACTTAGACTGGAAATAACCCACGTGGCAGGGGAATGAAAAGCTAAAGTTATAGAACCATGGAGAACCAGAGAGGAAATGGAAAGCGCTTTCTTTGGGGGAGTCTGTGAGGCAGGAAGTAATGCCTCTGTGGAATGAATGGGATCATTCAGAAGCCCGGATTGCCCTGCTTGGTCCCCTTCTGCTTCATAAATGTACAGCTTCTAAATACATCCAATGGGGTCTAGTGGATGCCAAAAGCACTCTTCAATTCAGACAGGCTAGCAAAAAAAAAGCCAACCAACTCGATAAAGAATCTAAGCCAAAGCAGTTATAAGAATCCAGGTAGGTAATACCGACACATGGTAGACCAAATAGCTTTCACTTTCTCATAGAGTTCCCAGGATCCGGAAGCCTCAGCTGGAGAGAGATGTTCAGGTGAACTGGTTAGCTCAGAAAATTTACCCACCGTAGTCCCGTTAAGAGAAAGCTCAGCCATGAGAATCCTTGATATAAAGTAGCAAAGTAGAAAGCTATCAAATGGTAAGAGGCTTTATATGTCAGGCTAAATCACCCTTTCTGTTAATTCTTCTCTGCCTGATTTTGTGTTTTCCTTGGAAAAACAATGAGAATTCTGATCCAATCGCAAAATGCGTTATCCACGATTTTCAACTGTATGTGTATAGATAGAGAGCAGTTGTCCATTGTGCTGGTCAAGGTAAACCCTCTTTCCCTTCCTCCTGCCTTCAAACTCTGCCACTACCCACCTTTCCCAAAACACACAATGAAGACCAGTCAACTTCAGAGCTGTGTGTCCACGTGCAACAGAAACGGGATTATAGCAATCCTGTGGAAGTTGTTAAGATGGGATCATGAGAGTTGGCCTTAGGAATTTGGAGTAAAAGCAGTGGTGAAATGAAAAAAAGCCGGGGGGGGGGGTGGTTATGTGCATTTATCTGTATAAGTAAAGTTTGGACAGCCAACTCATTTCCTGAGAATTATGTATTTTCAACGTCCTGTATCTCATGGCAATGTATTACACAGATAAATGAAATGTTGAATGGACGAGTCACATAGTCTGGTGTATCAAGTGTCTGAGATCTCTTACAGGAAGTGTGGAGAATGTTATATAGAATGTTGTACAATGTACTCAAAAATCAACCAGTGGAGAGCATATAAAAAGGACCTCGGAATCAAAGTTCCCAATGGTTAAAGTGGAAATAAAATAGGTAACTATAGAATTGGCTTCAACCTGAATAATAAAATAAATATCTGTGAGCCCACACTGCTCTAAATAAATGGCTGAGTAAATAAAGAAGTGAAGGAGAAGGGACAAATATTTCTAACAGAAAAATTCCAAATAATGAATGTGTAGAAGGAATCAGAGAAATATAAAATCACCAACATGAAAGTTGCTGCAGACAAAACCCATGGATGAATAACAAAATTAGTGTGGAAACTTTAAGGAGAACCAGAATATTTACATAGTCTTAAGAGAGCTCCAAAGAATATTAATTAATTAATGTAGTGATTTTAACCTACATCCACAAATTCTTTGATACTCTGCTCTCCAGGAGGTGGAGTTTAATTCCCTTGTCCTTGAGTGTCCATTTAACCTAGTGGCTCATTGCTAGCAAATGGGATTTCAGAAAAGAAAAACAGTCGCCTGGCAGATACGACCTTACTCAAGTCATCAAGAATAATTTCACCAGTAGTAAATCATATCGATATCATGAAGATGCTAATATGATATGATAAAGAGGCACTTCACCTCTGTGATATTCTTCCCAAATATCCATAACCCCTAATCACGAGAAAACATCAGACAAACTCAAATTGAAGGACATGTTAACAAGATACCTGTCCAGTACTCTTCATCTTTTACCTTAAGACACTAGAAATGAAAAGTAAATTAAGACCAAAGTAAGCAGAGTAAAGGAAGTAACAAAGAATATAACCTAACTCAAGGAAGTAAAAAACAGAAAAATAATAGAGAAAAAAATGAAACCAAAAGCTGGTTCTTTGAGAAAGTCAATAAAACACAATTACCTATATGAGGAATAAGGAATATGACATCGTTTCAGATTCTATAGATATTAAGAGGATAATAAGAAAATGGTATGAATCACTTTATTTAAATGATTTTGACAAATTTGATGAAGTGCACAAATCCCTTGAAAGACAAAACTATCAAAGCTCATTTAAGAAGAAATAGCTTAAACAGCTTTATATCTATAAAAGAAAAAGAAGGTGACCAAAAACCTTTCCCCCAGAGGAAACTCAAAGCATAATCATCTTCCGGTTGAAATCTACTAAACATCTTAGGGAGAAATAATACCAATTCTACTCAATCTCTTGCAAAAACCTGAAGAAGAGAGAATATTTTTCGACTCCTTTCATTAGGCAAGCATTGCCCAGATACTGAAACCATATTAAGACACTTCTTAGTGGTAAAATATTAAAGTTTTGTCTCTAAGATCAAAAACAAAACAACATGTCTACTCTCAACACTTCTTTTCCACATTTTACTGCATTTCCTAGCCAGTACGGTAAGGCTAGAAAAATAAAGTAAAAGCACCTAGATTCTATCTGAATTGTAAAGGAAGAAGTAAAAATTTGCAGATGACATGAGTGTGCAGAAAATCCCCTAGAATCTAGACACACATGCACACACACAAATAGAACTTATAGTGAGTTTAGCAAGACTGCAAGAAACGAGATCAATATACAATACTGTATTCTTATATATCAGCAATATACAATGAGAAGTGAAATTAAAAAATAATGCCACTTACAACATCATCAAAAAATATCAAATGCTGAGGGTGGCTCGGTCAGTTAAGCGTCCAACCTCAGCTCAGGTCATGATCTCACCATTCGTGAGTTCAAGCCCCACACCAGGCTCTGTGCTGACAGCTCAAAGCCTGGAGCCTGCTTGGGATTCTGTGTCCCCCTCTCTCTCCGCCCCTCTCCTGCTCACATGTGCTCTCTCTCTCTCTCTTTCTAAAATAAACATTAAAAAATTTTAATATCAAATATTAAGGAATAAATCTAAGAAAATGTGTGTAATGCCTGTATTATACAACATCACTGAGAGAAATTAAAGAAAACCTAAATAAATGGAGTTATATACCTTGTTCATGGTTCAGGAAAGTAAATATTGGCAAGATATCAACTCTTTCCCAAATTTGCCTACAGATTCAATGTGTTTCAAATCAAAAGCCTGGCACACTGTTCTGTAGAAATCAGCAAGTTTATTTTAAAAGTCATATGAAAATGTAAAAAAGAAAAAAAAAACAAACTTGGAGATCAAACATTACCTGACTTTAAGACTTAATACAAAGCTAATCAATACAGTATCATGTTAGCCTAATGAGAGACACATGGATAGGGGCACAGGCAGTGTGGCTCAGTTGACTAAGCATCCAATTTCAGCTCAGGTCATGATCTCGTGGTTTGTGGGTTCAAGCCCCACATCAGGCTCTGTGCTGACAGCTCAGAGCCTGGAGCCTGCTTCGGATTATGTGTCTCCCTCTCTCTCTCTGCCCCTCCCCCACTCACACTCTGTCTCTCTCTCCTTCAAAAATAAATATTTTTTAAAAAATTAAAAAAAAAGACACTTGGATCAATAAAATGGAAGAGAAAGTTCACAAATAGATCCATACATGTATGAACAACCGGTTTTTTACAACATGCAATATCAGTTTGGTAGAGAAAATACAATCTCTTCAATAAATGATGCTGAAACAATTGGATATCCATATGCAAGAACTCTACTTTGATTCATACCATATGTCAGATGCAAAAAAATTAACTTAAAATGGATCCTAGATCTAAATGCAAAAGTATTACCCATTAAAAATTGTTGATATATTAAACTTCATCAACATGTAAAATTTCTATGCTTTGAATTACACGGTAAAGAGAATACAGAGACAAGGCATAGACTGCAAGAAGATATTTCCAAATCATGTACCTTGTAAAGGAATTGTATCCAGACTAGGCAGAGAACTCTCACACTCATTAATAAGAAAAAGAAAATGTAAATGGGCAAAAGATTGAAACACACTTCATCAAAGAAGATATATAAATGGCAAATAGGTTCATGAAAAGATGCCCAATGAATCATTAGTCATTAGGGCAAATTAAAATGCTAATTAACTTAATGTAAATAAAACCACATTAACGTACCCTCTAGAGTGGCTAAAATTCAAGACTGATCATTTCAAGTGTTGACAAGGACACAGAGTGGCTGGAACTCTAATTCACTGCTAGCGGAAATACAAAATAGTGCAATCACTTTGGAAAGCAGTTTGGCAGTTTAAGAAATTAAACATATGATTCAGTCATTCTAATTCCACTCTTAGATATTTACAAAAGATAAATTTAAGCCTACATCTATACAAAGATTTGTACACAGATGTTCATAGCAGCTTTATTGTAATAACCCCAGACCAGAAACAACCCAAATGTCCATGAAACAAATCATGTTATATCCAAACAATGGACTCTACTCAGCAATAAAAAGAAACTATTGATATCCACATCATCATGAATGAATAAGAAAGAAAGAAAGAAAGAAAGAAAGAAAGGGAGAAAGAAAACCTGAGTAAAAGAAGCCACAACCACAAAAAGTACATACTGCAAGTTTCCATTTATATAATATTCTAGAAAGTGCAAATTTATCTATAGCGACAGAAAGCAGCTCGGTGGCTGCCCGAGGATGAGGTGAAGTTACAAAGGCACCAGAGGAAATTTTTGAGGGTGAAGGATGTGTTGATTATCTTGTTTGTGGTGATGGTTTCATGGGTGCATACATATGTCAAAACCTATCCGTTTGTAACTCTAAACATATGTACTTCACTGTATGTCAATTATATCTCAATTAAAATAAAGAAAAATATATACAGACTCATCACCATGCCAATCTTCACAGAGCTATAAAAGAGTGACTGGCAATGAAAAGACCGATTCCTCAGAGTTCCCGGTGAAATACTTGGTTCTCTGGTACACTTTAAGCAGATAACGAGGGCAAGGAATTCTCAGATGTTCTGCTTCCTGTTTTAGATTGTCCTTCTTGCAGACACTGGATATATCTGCCATTCCATTTATGTTCCCCTAACTCCCGTTGGTCCCTTCTCTGCCCACAGTACACAGCAACGCTCAGGTGCCCACCCTAATGTGGGGTATCTACAGAAAGATGGAAAGTATTGAAGGGTATGCTCTCCTGGGAGTTATGGATTATTCCAGAAGGATGATGCTACTAAGATGGCACACCAGCTGCAGCTGTCCACTGTAAGTTAGTAGGAGGATTAACACCATCCCAGAAGCATGACCCTAAGAATATACCGGAAACAGCTGCTGGACCCTGTACTCGGACTTTGCCATGACAAGAGCTCAACGAACTCCAGCCAGTACACTTCAGCATCTGCTGTTGGATAAACTTAGCACAACGGTGGCACAGCTTACTCATGTCGGTATTCTGGCCCGTGGAAACATCCTAAGAATCTGGGCAGAGTTGTCTGTAGATTTAAACCCTGATGGACTGGAATGTGACAGGAATTAAGGGGCCCACACTCGCTTATGATCTGCAGCCAGGAAGCCTTCCCATATACAGTGACCTCCACACCTCTGAACTCAGAGCATTCTTCAGCCACCACTGTTTTCACCAGTCAGACAACGTATCAGGCATTGCCCGGTGCCCGGTGCCCGGCACGGTTGCCTAATGCGATAACTTGGCTCCCGCAGGGAGATTTAACCGTTCGTGTTCACTCATTCATACAATAAATATCCATTAGGTTTCTACAATGGCAAAGCACTTGCTTGCATACTGAGGTTGCCAGGATGACGAAGACAAGTATCACCCTCATGGAAGGGAAGTACAAGAAGGGGAGACAGACATTAAATAACAACAGTACACGGTAAGTGATCTAATCATAATTATGGCAAGAGTGAGAGGTGCGGCTGGCGATCAGAGCCAACTCAGAGGATCCTGAGGAGTCTGGAGGGTGAGAAACTTTCCGGAGAAAGGGATGTCAAGGGTGAGACCTCGGAAATGAATAAGAGTTATCTGCAGGAATCAGAGGAGGGCATTCCAAGCTGTGGCAGATGAGAGGGAGACGCAAGAATTATCAGGAAGCCAGTGGAGCTGGAACAGAAAGAGAGGGGAGAGAGAGAGCCCATGACGAGGCTCTTGTAGGCTGTGCAAAACGTTTGAGGAAAGTGGAAAGCATTAGAAGGATTTGTTTGTTAACATCTTTGTTAGGTTGTAAACTCCCCGGAACACAGAGATTATATCAGTGCACCACAAAATAGCCTAGCCACCCAGAAAATTCCACCTGCAAGGAACTGATAATAAACCTTTGTTCAGGGTCTTCTAGGATGCTCACTTGGGACTAACTACTTAAAAATCTTGTCTAAGATGCCTGATTCCACCCTCTGATCTTATTTGGTACAGAAGATCAAACCCCAACGAATTTTTCTTTGCTGATTAAGCAGCTAGCAGAAGAAATAAAAGTCACTTACTATCTGGAAGTAAGAGTGAGCGTCCCAGAGCTGGGGAGGAGAGGAGAGCCGATCCCTGCCCACACATCAGAACAGGCTAGCCCATGGTCACACAGGAGGGAGGGAAGAGCCGGGGCAGAATCGGGGCCCTGACCCAAATGCTTATGACTCTGTGACGGTCCTTCAAAGCTGTGGTCTGATTTTCCTTTCTTTTTACTTATGACTCTTCAAAGGCAGAAAACAAAGTTCCTAGAGATTTTGAGATTGTTGCATCCCAAGTAACTCGGGTCGTTTTTAGAGAGGTTTTAGGTAGGAGAGCCAAAGTGGAATTAGGGACAACAAAATTACAATTGACTGTGCACCTGCTGGGGGCCAGACATAACTCCAGGCAAGCTTGCCCAATGCTACAAAGATAGCAAGTGACTTGAGAAAGAAGTCTGAAATTCTAATGCAGGTCCATGTGGCTCAAAAGCAGCGTTTTCTCTGTTATCCATACAGTCTCCCAGACTGAGGGTTGGATGCCCTCACACTGTTGGAATCACCTTACCTTTCAGGGAACTTGACCACTGGCTAGGGTTGCTTTAAAATGCAGAACCTTCCAAAGCTTACCACATTCCCAGGAGATACTGATCTCCAAAGGGCTCTTTGGGACCCTCGACCCTAAGGAATGTGACATTCAGCACCTTTGGAGTAAAATGGCCTGCAATATGTCAGGTCTGAAGCAAGACATGACAAAGACATGGGAAATCCCCAAACCAGCCTTTCCCTCAGAGGAGGTCGGTTCTTATCTCACTGGAGCCTTCTTACCTGGCCAGGAGCTTGTCCCTGCCCAGTCCACAGAAACACTAAAAGGGAATTTTCTGCAACACTCAGCTGGTTTCCTGTGTGCTCGGGCAATAAGGTATCTCTCTCTCTCTCTCACTCTCTCTCTCTCTCTCTCAACTCTGTCATTCAGCTTCCCTAGAAGCAGGACAGATCATGGTGCACAGTAGGACCCAGAACTGAGATGTTGTTTCTTGAGAAGAAAGAGTGAGGGACAAGGTATGTGTCATTCCCAGAGAGAAAATGAGTCATGACCCCTCTGGTTACTTGGAAATCTTCAATTTCTCTTTCCAAGAGAAAGGGTTACAACTGTGTTCCTTGGGTGGCTCAGAAAGGAACAAAATGTCTGTTTTCTCCTTTATCTAAGGGCAACGTCTCAGCATTTGTTCCATTCAAGCATCAGAGTGACAAGGCTATTTCATCACTGTTCACCCTCCCAGGAGCCCCAGGCCCATATCTATGGTATCTCATATCAAAAATGTAATTGGGCGGGACGCCTGGGTGGTTCAGTCGGTGAAGCATCCAACTCTTGATATCGCTCATTTCATGATCTTATGGTACGTGAGATCAAGCCCCATGTCGGGCTCCACACTGACAGTATGGAGCCTACTTGGGATTCTCTCTCTCCGTTGCTCTCTGCCCCTCCCCCACTCACACATTCTCTCCCTCTCTCTTTTAAAATAAATAAATACAGATTTTTTTAAATGTAGCTTGGATTTGGGGGTGCCCGGGTGGCCCATTTGGTTGAGCGTCCAACTCTTGGCTTCATCTCAGGTCATGATCTCACAGTTTCGTGAGTTCAAGCCCCACATCAGGCTCCACACTGACAGTGCAGAGCCTGCTTGGGATTCTCTCTCCCCTCTCACTCTGCCCTCCCCCTCTCATGCTGTCTCTGTCTCCCTCAAAATAAATACATAAACTTAAAAAAAATGTAACTTGGCTTTGGAAATAAGCTCCAAACCCAACCGCCTTAGTGATCAAGGCAAAGCCTTCCAACTTGGGTCCTTGGATTTCTCCCATCTCCTCCTTCTTCAGGGTCCACAAAAATTCAGATACAGGTAGAGACTAAAAAGGAGCAAGATAGAAGTTTGGGCAAAAAAGCAATCATTAAGGATGAATTCCTTAAAGCAAAGGAAAAAGAAAAGCAGTGCAGTATCATAGAAAGAACATTGGTTTTTGCAAATGGCAAGATTTCATTATTTCTCATTGCCACATAATATTCCATTGTATATATAAACCACATCTTCTTTATCCATTTCAGTTGATGGACTGGGGGTATTATGCTAAGTGAAATAAGGCAGACAGAGAAAGACATATCATATGTTTTCACTCATATGTGGAACTTGAGAAACTTAACAGAAGACCATGGGGGGAAGGGAAGAGGAAAAAATAGTTTCAAATAGAGAGGGAGGCAAACCATAAGAGACTCTTAAATACAGAGAACACACTGAGGGTTGATGGGGGTGGGGGGCGGCGATGGAGATGGGAAAATGGGTGATGGGCATTCAGGAGGGCACTCGTTGGGAGGAGCACTGGCTGTTGGATGTAAGAGATGAATCATGGGAACCTACCCCTGAAACCAAAAGCACACTGTATACACCGTATGTTAGCTAACATGACAATAAATTATATTTAAAAAAACAAAAGAGCATTGGTTGGAGAGTAAGGCATTGTGGGGTTTACTTGTAGCTTTGGCGTCTACTACCCGGATGACAGTCAGCAAGACGCTTCAACCCTCCAGCTCTCAGACCCTTCACCTATGACAGGAGAGTGTCTGGCTTGACCTTTAAAGTTACCTTTGTTAATGACATTGTGCTACATCTCTCCAATGAGTTGGAGAGATTGGAAGGGAAGAGAAAAAGGCAGAAGGCGATGAAGAGCATATGGAAACAAGTGGTGCTTCAGAATAAAAAGAGAGCAACAAGACAGCCAAGTAGGATGTAGGGCACAAGGAAGAAAAACTGGAAAACAGAGGCCAAGAAGAGTATCCAAAGAGGAAAATATTTTGAAATCACAGAAATCGATTGTGTTGGTTCAACTTACAACTAGGTAAGACCAGAGACAACCTGTAGGGAAGCCCAGTGCTGGCAGAAGAAAAGAGTAGAAAGAGAAGACAGAACTGCCTTCCCGTCTTCCCACTTGCTCTGGGCCCAGAACTCCCTTCTCTCTCCAAAGCAGGGAGAGACACCCGGCTGGCACGGACGAAATATCTACCCGACTCTCGTGGCTGGCTAAGACACACTTTCACCTATAAATGTTAAGTACTATGATTTGAGTAAGGAGGCATGAGCTTGGTCTGCGACTTCTGAACCAGTGACTAGAAAGAGCTTGCACCGAATGTAAACTTAGAATGACAAAGCCGGGTGGAATGGTGGGTGGGGCGGGGAGAGGGAGAAAGAGAGGGAGAATGCATCTAAATTACCTCTGAGGTAATAGCTGACTGCCTGTGGGCATGTTGTGACTCAAAGTTCAGAGGGCAGGAAGGACGAGGGGACTCACACCCCCAAGGGTGCAGAGTGGCTCTGCTTAATGGCCCTGGGCTGGCCCATCCGTGACTGGTGTTCCACCCCAAGCTTGACGGAACTGACCACGACTTGCTACCGGAGGGAGGCTTGGTGAGATTTATGAGATGAGCTAAGGGCCTGTTCTTGGCAAGCCAGGGCTATACGTGTATAATACTTTATCTCCTGCAGGGATGTTTTAAGAAAAGGAAAGACGGGAAGTGTCTACCTAAAGTAAAAACCCCAGCCACCGGTCAAGGAGAGTGGCCTCTCCCTGGAGCTACATCAAAGGCACGGCACTGTCTGTTCCCTGTGGCCTCTGCGGATCTGGCCCTGGGAGTTCAAATGTTTGCTTGCGGCCAAGGAGGGAAGTGAGCACCCCCACCGCCAGTCCTCTCCTGGGATTGCCAAGAGGAGGATGAGCTGGGACTGCTGGATAAAGCTGCCACTGCCCCCTCCCGAGCTTCTCCTCCTTAACGCTTCTTCGCCGTCCGCATAAGATGTAAGGGCTCCGATGGGGCTGAAGGCTGATAGAGTCAAGACACCCGACTGAAAGTCTGCAACTAAAGAGCTACAGGGTCTGGAGAATGTCATTTCCCTCCCTAAGTTCGCTGTCTTATAAAATGAGAGGGTCAAAGCTGAATTAATAGCATTCTTCGTGATCTTCTCCAGTGGCCACAGAAAGACACAATGGGCTTTTCAAGTTCAGAAAAGAAAAAAAAAGAGAGAGAGCTCTCTTGTGCAAGAGAATTCCATTTAGAATCCAATGCGAACCCCACTCCTTCTCCAAGTCACTTCTAACTGGCCACACTCTGGTGAATGAGACCAGCTGGGATACAATTCACTGAAAATAAAGTGCCTAAAGCCAAGGCTGCAGAAGTCCATACGGAAACTGTGTAAATCAGAAAAAGACAAGCCCAGGCCAGGGCAGAGAGCTTAGGGAGCGTTCTGCAGAATGGATGTCAACCCTCACTTGACCTACTTGGCTACATGCTCCCATACAATCTTGTACAACCTGCAGGACCGTAGCTGAAGCACGAGGCCTGACTTGCAACAGTTATTCAAAATCTACATGTCAGTAACAGCGGTGCATTCCTATGTGTCACGGGTCAGGTTCCCCCCAAAAAGCAGACTCAGAGCTGAATATCTGCATGCAGGGATACATGCCCAGGGTCAACAATGATGGGGGAGGGAAGGAAGCAGAATCGGGGAAAGAGAAGACCTTGAACCATGATGCAATTGGAACAAATGCCTCAGCCCGTCCTCTAGGGGGCTCTGCAGCTGGGATGGTCGTTCCGAATTGTCCAGAACTTGGACAAGTTGGCTAGACCTTTATGCACACTGTACAGATTAGCCAGGGATGTGGGCTGCCCTTGGGAAAGGGGTATGACCTTTGGGGGGGAAAAAAAGGCCTAAAATGCAAGGGCATGGCCTGGAACAGGCCTCAGCTGCAAGCAGTCAACAGAAACACTGGCAACATCTGGGTGAATACAAGCTTCAGTTGTGGTGGTTCTGGATGGCGCAACACAATGCTTCATAGTTTCACAAGCATGTCCCATTTGCACCTTCTGGATCCACTCTCTGCCGTTCTCCACCCTGCCCTTTGTCCCGGGAGGCTGACCTGTGCGGACTTTATCAGCAGGCTCCCATGCCCTCTGACTCCCACTTGGGTTCAGCCAATAGGGCCCTGGAAGAAGACCAGAGGGAGGGAGGAGGGGGACGTCAGTGTACTTCTTGCCCTGGCTCCATCCCTACAAGATCACGCTGGATTGGACACGTCTCCCAGCTGAAGGTCAGTGGCTCCTCCTCCAAGATCCTCTCACCTTCCCGGTTCTCTCCTTCCCGGTTCTGGCAACCACCCCCTCCCCTCGCCTTTCCACCTTGTGCTCCAGCAGACCTCTCACCCCAACCCTCCTTGGTACTAATGTTGGGAGAGCTCCATCTGTGTGAATTCTCTAAATGGCCCACACTTTTGTAGAGTCCTTTCTTTACGAAGTAAAGCCTCCTTAAATCATCCTAATCTCAGTGAACTTCCTCATTTGGTTTCTTCTAGGACCTTCCTGATGGCTTTAAATACATACTATCTCACCTCTCCTCTCCACCATCCTCTGAATCAGATCTACTTAGCCCCACTTAAAAGATAAGAAAGCACAGACCCTGAGCTGCTGCATGACTCGCTCGAGCTCCTCGGTTAGTAAGATGGCCCTTGTTAGTTGACTCAGATCCACTGTGGCACCCTAGCGCCTCTCTCAGATTATTCGCCTTTCCCACATAGCTCAGCAAAGAAACAGGAGAAGGAAGAACAGCCATGCAAATTGGAGACCAAAGAACATTCTAAAATTTAGCATGAGGATGCTTTTCAGTCCTAGGATTAGGAAAGGGAGAGAGAGAATCCACTTTGTGACTCTTTGTGACTCTACCCAGTCTTCTGGAACACTTAAGTTGCTTTTCTAAAGTCCCTTTACCAATTACAAAATTAAGCTATTTCAAAATCCAGATCTACCCCAATCAGCTGCTTGACCCTGGTCAGGTCGCATGACCTTTGGTTTCTTTGTCCTTGTAAAGTAAAATGATTAACTCTCTGAATCCCAGGCTTCCCTCCATTCTGTGTTTCTATAAGCGCCTTGTTCTCTTTGCTTCTCTTATCCTAGAAACAGACAACGGTCATGTGGATAAGCACTCATACTCACAATTGTTACTCTCATCCCTGGGAAAAAGAAGAAAGAGCTCAGAGGGTGCAATGCACAAAGACTCACTTGTTAGCCCTGAAGGACCCTGTAAAAGGTCTTGTCTAGACCCTTGCTTTTAACCATAATAACAGTTAAGCCCAAATGAGAAAGTGAAGATGTCACTTCATTTTGCATCGCTCCCCGAGTCCCTATGTACCGCAGATCTATAGACTCTCAGACCCCTCAAAGGTGATATTTCTGTTTTTCCTAATCAAAAACAAATGGATCCTCTCTGCACAAAATATTTTTTGTCCTGTCTTGCTTACAGTGTCCCACATCATTGACAAATCATTCAGCTCAGGGACCAACTAGGAATGAGAAGTTCCACGGGGATGCTGCCACCACCATGAAGACCTCTCCCTTACTGAACTACTAGCTGCAAAGCAGAGAGAAGAAAATACTTGTTCCTCCCTTTCCACACTCCTGTTCCTAGATGTTGGGGTAGGAATTAAGGACACTGGATTCTAGTACTAGTTCAATCACTAACTCTGAGCAAGCCACTTCCTTTCTCTAGACCTCATTTTTTTATCCGTTGAGATGAGCAAACGAACAGCACTATCTTTTCTAGGGCTGACTCTCCATGAACCTATAAGGATAAATCAGATTCGGGCAGACTGATTGGGACAGATAGAATCTTATCTTGGGTTCCCCTAGAGAGCAAGATCTGAGCAGAGACATAGATTGGGAGGTACAGTCCCAAGGCATCAAGAATGAGGGAAAGGGGACACGAGACAAGGAATTATGAGACGCAAAAGTGATATATTATTGTCTTAGCCCATTTGGACTGCTCTAACAAAACGCCATAGGTTGTATTGCTTTTAAACAACAGAAATTTGTTTCCTGTAGCTGTGGAAAGTGGAAGTCCGAGATCAGCATGCCAACATAGTCACCTTCTTAAGAGGATCCTCTTCCTGGTTCATGGTTCGCGCCTTCTTACTGTGTGTCACATGGTAGAAGGGGCTAAGGCATCTCTCTGGAGCCTTTAAAAGGCACTAATCCCATTTATCAGGGCCCCATCCTTATGATTTAAGCAACTCCCAAAGGCCCCACCTCTTAACACCATTGTCTTTGGAGTTAGGATTTCAACATATGAATTCGGGGGAGACACATTTAGACCATAGCAATTATCAACCTAGCCACAGCTTTACGTGCTTCACAGAAACCCAAAGGGCCATTCAATCACGCTGGGAATCTCTGCACACATTGTACAGAAAAAGATAATAATAATAATACAGCCTCGGAGAGAAGGAAAAAAAGTAGGGATTTATCTGCAGACACCTCCTTATTTCCTCTCTCCCACTGGTCAAAGTTTACCCACTGGTGACTTATCTCTCCTGTTCTTCCAGGTTACATCACCTGAACGCCTTCAAAAGTCTCTGGGAAAGCCAGTTCCTTCACCCTGAAGTGTGGCACTACACCCAACCTGGAAGAGGTCAAAAGAGCCGAGAGGTTCAGAATTCAGCCTCCTACACTTGGAACCTGCTTACCTGGCAGAGGCAGGCAGCTAAGTGTTTGGGAGATCATGAAGCTGAGGGAAGTTAAGAAGGCACAGAAGCCATCTCTGGGACAGACAGGCAGAAAATGGTTATGACGGAAAGGTGAACTAGAAGAGAGCTCGGGTACCTTCATTCAATGGATGTTTTCCAAGAAATTTGGATACAGAGGTGGAAAAATGTTTTCTGCCCTCAAGGAGCACAGTCTACTGGAAAGACAGACTTAAAAATGGCAACGACAGCAAAGTGACATCATTGTGAGTGGTTCCACTCACCTCCCTCCTTTTACCTATAGGTAAATTCACACAGGGAGTCTAGGACAGAAGGAAGTCTAAAATGCCAGGCTGTGAATTTCCAAGTCAGTGCTTAATTTATTGCCCCTCTCTCCAAGGCACAAGAGTGGTTTAGAGCAGGCTATGTCCTCAAACAAAAGTAGATTAAACAGGTCCAGTGGCATCAGGGTCTGGCTGAGCCACATTACTCAACTCTGTTCAAATTCATCTGCAGATCAGCATGACAAACTGGGGACTGGGTCTGGGATGGACTGCTGGAGGGGAGGGAGTGTTAGGGAATTCTTTGTGAAGACAACTTATTGGCTCAAAGGAGCCAAGAGGGATCAGTTTAATTGAAATTAAAGATATTTTAAGGAAGGTAAGAGCCTAGCTGGGGGTTCAGCCAAGGGGTTTCGTTCTGCCTTTGAAAATGAGAAGAGTTGAACAGGATCTGTATGGATGAGCTGATAAAAAGCCCTTTGAAGTGGACAGGGATCTTTTTATAGCCTCAATAACTTAGCCCTGGGTGAGGGAAGAGAGTCGCTCTCATTTACAAGCGTGGAAGGTGGTGAGCTATCCTCCTCCAATTGGATTTCTTCTGGCTTGGCCATGAAAAGAGAGAAATTGTCTTGTGTCCTTGTCGAGCTGAGAGAAGATAAATCTGGCAGCCTTTCACACAAGAGAACACACAATGAGTGGCCCAGGGAAAGCCCTAGCAGGTTGGATAACAGACGTTAGAAAGAAAGGCACAGAGCATAGAATCACAGACCCCACATTCCACCCCCAACTCACACACCATCCAGCCCACTACATAGATCATGGATTCCTCCCTAAAAAGCATCAAGATGTCAATAGCTATGCCAAGACATAATAGCAATACAAATTATTGTTTTGGATTGTTTACTCTGCGTCACGTGCTATACATGCAATATCTCTTCATTCCTCATAATGACCTAGCAGATAGATATTATTTTTATTTGCATTCTGGGTTCAAGAAAAGAGAGGCTTATTTATGGATGCGCAAATGTAAGCAATTTTTTCAAGCTTCGTGCACCACAGGCCTGAACCCAGATAGATAAAGTTGCTAGAAAAATGTTAAGGTAGCATGAGGTTACTTTTGGCTACAAACCTCATGCAGTGAAACTCCACCCCCCTTTTTTTTTTTTTTTTGAGCACTCAGTTCTCTTGGTCGAACAACCGGACAACTTGGTCTGGCCTCCCACTCACCAAACAGTCCAGAATCTTCTTATGGACATGAGCACGTTTTGCCCAAAAGTTAAGATTCAGCTTTCCTCAGACTCCTGAGTCGATACCAACCCCCATTTTAAGAGAAAGAAGAAACTTGGAGAAACAAACCAGTGATAAACACGCCTCCAAGAAACAGCTGCCTCAGTTGGGGTCTAACTGAAAAGTTCTTGACCACCGCCCTTCATTCCCACTAAAGATCGAAATAGGGATTGGAGACCCATGCTACAGTAGAATGTAACTTCACCTGAAATTTAAGTCCTTTGCCAAAATCATAAGCTTTCTGACTCCCAAACCGGCCCATGTTCCTGGAAACACAGTAAAACCTTAATATCTGAAGCTACGAGGTAAAAAAGGCAAAGAAGTCAGGAGACTTTGGACTTACTCTCAGTTTTATCAACACCCATCTAATGGCCTTTTAAAGATGCTCTACTTCATCTTGACTTCAGTTGTCCTGTCTATAAAATGAGAGAATTCGATGCAGCTAATCTCCGAGGTGCCTTCCTTAGTTCTTCTTCTCGTCTTGGGTGATATCCTGGCCTTACCAATCTTAGAGGAGCTGCAGCAAGAGTCAAAATTGGTAAAAATGGGGTGGCGGGGGGCAGGGAATGGGCTTTCAAAAGGGAAATTGATAGTGTTTTGTATTATACAAGTACAAAGGACAGAGTGTCTTAACTCAGCCATATGTTCCTCTAACCATCCTTGAGACATCAGAAAGACAACTGGAACACTGTCTCCCATCCTCTTTTTGGATGGAGCTCTTAAGGCCTATGAGAGAGAGCTTTCTCCTGTCTGCTAGACGGGTAGGAGTTCAAAGCCCAATAGACCAAGTTGTGAGACAGAATCTCCACCTCTGATCCCTCTCGCCAACCTCTTTCCTACTGTGGAAACACCAAACATTCTAAAGAAAATCCCTGGTAATGGACTTGCAAGGACACACTGGGGCTGAAAGAGACTAGGAACTTTTTTTTTTTTCCAACGTTCTGGGCATAGGGCATGTGCTAATTGGCCTGGCTCTAGCTATGAAATAAATTGCTATCATCATTATTTTATTCTCTGAAGGAGACAACCTCAGGTTAGCATTTCAAAGAAGAATGAGTCACTGGCAAGGTTTAAAAGTACCCGCTAATTATTTCTTTCAAGAAAAACCTTAACTCTGGGAGAAAGGAGTTAGACACAGCATCAACTGCCCATTAACATGAAAGAGCCAAGTTACCTGGGCCGCTTCAGGAGGCCCAGAAATAACAAGAGCGCCCCTTGTATTTGCAGGGTAGATTTCCCACAGACATTATCTCACTGACCCTGAATTCCTGGGAGAGGAGCAGCCCACTGCTGGCTTCACTCTCCCTTTCTTTCTTCCTCGCTGTGATACCAGGAGGCTGAGGAGGCTGAGGGAAGACAGCTCAGTGCTAAGAAGGGATGGGGTGGGGGGGGGGGGGTCTATCAGTTGTTTGTGGCATCAGCATACGCACAGCTACTTAGAATCCTAAGCCGGGAGCTGTCTGGTCACCTTCCCCAGTGGTTTCCAAACACGTTTGAGTTTTATTCTAATGAAACTCCACGAAGAATCCCAAGTTAAAACAGAACATCAGTTCTCAGATAAGTTCAGATGTTTAAGACGTGTTTAGTGTCAAGTTCATCGGTGAAAATAATGAGGTTCCTTTGATGAATACAAACATTTGTAACCAGTCATCTGGAACTCAGTGAGCACAAAGATGAAGCATATTCTGGTTCGCACTTAAACTTTTTTATTTGTTGTTTATTATTTTTCTTTTTTTAATGAAGGGGAAGGTAGGAACAGCACCAGCGCTTTTTTTCTTTATTTTTTTAGACATTTTAGTATTTGTGAATTTTTTTGTTTATTTTTGAGAGAGAGAGAGATTGAGAGAGAGAGAGCAGGAGCAGGGGAGAGGCAGAGAGAGAAGAGATAAAGGAACATAAGCAGGCTCTGCGTGGACAGCCCAATGCGGGGCTCAAACTCACGAACTGTGAGATCATGACCGAAGTCAGACGCTTAACGGACTGAGCCACCCAGGTGCCCCCACACTTTAAATTTTAACAACAACTGCCAATATCCCTTTATACCAATGCTTTTTCGGATCTCGAGCGGCTCAAGAACTTACTTGGGTTAGTTAGTGTTATGGTCAAGGTCAACTGAGACATTTCCGGCTGTTTGTTGCAGAGGAGAAGAAGATGAAGGCTACTATCCAGGGGAAGACATTGGCCCCATTTCAGAGGGGGTGCAGTTGTATTTTTCATAACTGAGAGGATAGGGAATGACAAGTTCTAGGAGATCACAAAGCTGTACCCTTAATAAAGCTCAGATAGGGCTTTCACATGGTGGCCAGTGACTAGGTATTGGGTATTGAGGCTCTGGGAGCTGGGACAAGGTCCTATGGCCAAACTTGGCACCTAGAAAACCGAATTTAAATTGACCCCGAAGGCCTGTCCAGTGGGTATCTTCAGAATAAGTCCTGGAGGACTGTTGACCAAAAACTGCCACCAAAAAGGATGAGGGGTGGGGGGACACAAAAATGGACTTTTTAAACTACCCCCAAGCTGGGGTTTAGACATGGATTCTGTTGCCCATACAAGAATTTTATCACAAGAATACAGGCAACTCCCATTTGCTATAGTGTGAATGTTGTGTTCCCCGAGAACTGATAGGTTGGAAACCTAATGCTTTAAAGTGATGGAATCAGGAACTTCAGAAGGTGATTATTTCATGAGGGTGAGGCCCTCATGAGTGAGACGAGAGCTCTTATAGAACAGTCCCCAGAGAGATCCCTCACCCCTTCCACCCTGTGGGGGTAAATGAGAAGTCTGTGATCTGGAAAAGGGTCTTCACCCAACCATGCTGATACCCTGATCTTGGACTTCCAGCTTTCAAAGCTGTGAGAAATGAATTTGTGTTGTTGATAAACTACCCAGTCTGTTGTATTTAGTTACAGCAGCCGAAACAGGCTAAGACACCAGTCCACGCTCGAGTGTGACAGAGCAACTCACAGCCACTGCCCCAGCACTCACTGTTTCTGGCACCCCCTCGTCCCCAAGATTAGTCCCTTTTCCTGAGGGTTCAGTCTTCCTCCCCCCAGGCATCCATCCTTTCTCTTTTAGGTCTCAAGTTCCCCCAGATGTTGTAATTCCTTACAAAGCACGTCATTGGACACAGAGGTGGTTCATCTATGGTCGTTGTCAGCATCAGTGCTGAGTAGCATTGGGGCAGGTAGATTATTTTCAAGGGGAGTTGTCCTCTAAAGACTACCTCACCCTCTAAGGGCTATATTTTAATGCCAGCTGGCTCCTCTGCTGACTGGTAAGGCTAGCCCAGGCGCTCCAACCAATTTTATTTCTATGATTCCAGTCTTCTCAACAAAATCTTGAATTCTCCCAGAGTAGAGGCTGTACCCTCTCCAGAACCTTAGAAAGATAATGTTGTCTGAGCCACAGAGGCAGTGACCTGGGATAAGTGACCTGACCCCAAGGGAAGAGACTTTCTTCCAAGTCTTTCTTCCTTCTGGAAGCATCCATATGTAAGTAGTGATCACATAGGTTACTAGCAAATCCATGAGAGGTCTTGGAACCTCTGGATGGGAACCATTATTTTCCCTTTTCTGTGAAAGGACTCAGGCGCCAAAACTCGATTCCATGCAAGTTCTCTTACAATTTACTTCCTGTCGTTTCCTCCTCATCTCGTTATACCCCTGAGCACCATGCCTGAGCTCTAGCTCTGCCAATTAACTGCAAATGTGGCCCTGAGCAGGGCTCTTCACCAGTCTGCAAACTGAGGAAACTGGGCTGAGCTACATACCCATCACCCCCACCTTCTGTGAACTTCTGACTCCCTTGCCCACGTACAATCAGAACTAATACAGCATCAGTTTTGACAACCGTTCACAGGCCCTGGAGGGCGGGGGGGAAAAAGCAAAGGAAACAAGTGAGACATTCAACTAGCTTCAAACAGGAAGACGCTTTGGGTTCACCCAAGCTGAGGATGAAAAGCATTCCAGAGCGCTGAGGTGGTGCCAGGACAAGGGTCCACATCCCTTGAGGGCTCTGAGCATTGGAGAAGAGGCATGGAAAAGACAGACAGCCTCCCCATTAGGGTCTGGCTCCAAAACTTGGCCCAGTAGGAGCTGGGAGCAGATGGGAGAATAAGATCATTCCCCCTCAGGAAACATGATGGAAAGAGCAAACCCCCACCCTCCAGACCTCCTCCCAGAAGGAGAGAGAATGAATACAAAATAAAACAAGGGGACCAGTTGGCTTTCTGAATGAGTCCCGAGATGCCTAGAAGCTGAGACCACCTCTGACTTACAAGTCTAACAAAACCTAGGAGTAATCAAGGTCCAGAGGTCCAGGTAATAATGGTAAGCAACCCTTTCATTGACTCTCTCTCTCTCTCTCTCTCTCTCTCTCTCTCTGTGTGTGTGTGTGTGTATCTCACACATGAACATCACTGCCACCATCACCAACAACAGCCCAACAACAATAACAACTGTACAAGTCCCTCAGCTTCTTCCTATCTGCAAACTCATCTGGGAATCTTGTAGTAGAAAGCAAGAGAAAAGATGTACATCCATGCTAAGTTTATCATGAGTAAAGAGACTCCACATGGCAAGAGGAAGGTCTAGAAGAAAGCAACTTTTGTGAGGACAAAAGAGAAGGGACTATGTGTGGAGAGACTTTCATCTTACCAGAGGGGAGAGATGTGGGTGCTGGGTCTGAAGTGGAGCCCCACGCCTGGCCCTGAAAGAGTGAAAGCCTCATGTCATGGCTACAAGCCCTCAACCCTACACGTAGAGCAAGGAGTTCAAGTTCTGGTCCTGACAGTTGGCCACCACACTGTGAAATTTTGAGTCTGCCTTTTGAGTCTGAGTCTCAGTATTTTTTTTCCTGTAAAGAGGAAATAAAGATCTTTTGGCCCAGCATGCTTTAATGGAGAGAAGATTCGGGAAACAATAGATGAGAGAATTATCGGGGTTTAGTGACTCTGGGAAGCAAGAAGTTATGCCTGAACCAGGATCTGAACCCACGTGGGAGTTCTCTGCATGGAGATGTTCAGGTCATGGAAATGGATAGAGGAGGAAGAAAAGTGAGCCCCAGGAACACAATGGTTCAGTAGTGGGTAGAGGAAAAGGAACCCAAAGTGAAAACCAGAAAGGAAATGGTGAGAAGTAGCAGAGCCATAAGAAGTTGAACAAAGATCTGAGAAAATAATCATTTGAGTCAAACAGATTCTTACAAAGTTAAGCTTTGTTCTCCTTACCTCCGATGTATCCCCCAAAGCACCGTGGGGGGTCAGGCAGAGCACAGAAAATGACTGTGAGAGGAGAGAATACATGTGATCTGGGAACATACATAACATTGTGGTAAGGCTGGAGAGAACTGTAGGGCAAGCCCATTCTCCCTACTGGTTTGCTTTGTGACATTGGACATCTTACACAGCATCTCTGTGCTGGCCATCAGCCAGTATTTATCCAAATCCCTAGTGGCTGGGGTTCAGAGCCCAAAATAAATTCGCCTCAACAGCAAGTATTTGTGGAAAATCTCTGAGTGCAACCCATTGGGCAGGGCCCTGAGAGGTGGAAAGAAGACAGGAACTAGAAGACCACTGAGGCACCGAGACACGAGGCCCTACCCTCCACCTAGTGGGGAAGGCAGACTCTTACACAGTGGCCACTAGCCAGACTGTGCTACATCTCATCACAAAAATACAAACAAAATGCAACTGAAACCCAACTGGTAGTCATGAATTCTGCACCTACCAGATCCAAGAAGGCTTTACTAAGGAAGGGCCATCTCAACTAGGTCCTGATGCTAAAAAGGGTTTTGATATTCAGAGAAGGAGAAGTATATTCCAAGCTGCATGAGCAAGGCGGGCAATGCTTTGGCAATAGGAAAGTGGCATTTCCATTTAAGGAATAAGTTGATGGTTTGGGACCTCAGTCTGTATTCAATGTAGAGACAAGAAATGTTTTTGAACAAGGGTGTGGTAGGATGGGTTCTGCTCTTTAGACAGAGCTTTCTGGCCAGAATGAGGAGAGAGAATGGAAGGGTGGAAGACTGAGGGAGGAGACTTGTTGGAGACCTATTAGCAGAGTCCACAAGAGGAACCACCAATACCCTACAGAATAAAGAAGCATTGAGATGGGAAAGATCAAATACCGTTTCAAAGTTTTCCAGAACATGCCAATAAAGAACACAGCAGGTCTAAGACTGGGGTAATAAAGTGGAGACCAAAGTATTTTTAGACAAGTTGAAATCTCACAGATAGACGACTTAGCAAGAGATAAGTCAGGAACCTGGGTTGGAGATTACCTAAAGTAATCTTCGGGAGGTGAGGTTCTGAAGGCCACACTCAAGGTCAACGTTGAGCACAGGCAAAATGACCCCTGCAAATCCTTCAGGGAGTTGCAACATCTGGAAATGGGATCCAATTTTGCTGAAAGGCCAGTGATTGCTCCAGGGGTGGAGGGGCCACTGGGGCACCAACAGAAGCAGCAGCCTTGTGTTCTGGGATCTGCTACATAAGAGACACTAGAAGCCCAATTCCCATCACTAACTTGCTGAGTAGAATGGTGGCCAGAAGCACCTGCATGAACAAATTGTTTCCTGTTCAACATACAGTTGATGCTACGTCGAGTTGGGCATCAGGGACCTATTTGTGCCGTGATCGAGAAGATTGAGGGCTGGGGACAGCAGGCTGGGAAGTGCCAAGGGCTGACTGAAGTACTGTGGTCAAAGGAGGAAGAGCCAAAGAAGAATCAGGAGAAGGGGAATGAGGGGGTTTTAAGAGTTGTGTAAGTCAAGGAATGACAAAAGAGAGGAGGACATCAAGAAAAAGAAGGGCTTCAAATGCTAAATTCCATTGAGAGAAAGAGGCCTCGAAGTCCTCTGATGAATTTGAGACTGGAGTGTTATCAAATACGTTACAAATAGAAAGCCTCCATGAATGATAAAAATGGAAGCCAAGTTGTAAGGGCGGGGCCTGGGGGGATAATAAAATGAAGGCATTGGGTTACACTCTTCCAAAATTTAACCATGGAAGGAAGGAGAAAAATTGAGGGAATCTGAGGCAGAAGCAGAGGCAAGGAAACACTGTAAAGAACACGGGCTTATTTATAAAAAGTCCCCAGTTATTCATCACGAATAATAATAATAGCTTTCACTTACTGAACATTGACTGTGTGCACTAATGTAGTTAAATTCAGTTAAACCTTGAGACAAATACCATCGTCATCCATCAGAAGAAACTGAATGACAGTAAAGAGGTCAAACAAATATCCCCAAATCTCACAGCTGTTAAAAGGTAGCGATAGGATTGGAAATAGCCAGTCTGATTCTGGGGCTTCGTTTACTCTCCTGTGCAGAGTAGAGAGAGGTTCCAGAAATCATATCTCAGAGACCAAGCATTGGCCTCGGTTCAGAGGCATCCTACAGTCGGTGCCATTCGTTCCTAGGATTTCAAACCATTCTGTTTTCATTGAAAACTAAACTGTTTTCACTATTCCTAGGATTTCACACATCGTATCCATGTAAAATTATAGTGATGATCCATGTGAACGGCACACAGATCAATGTCACCATGTTTCTGCTGTCTTCCAGGTTGCCCACGCTACTGCGTCCTGACTTCTCCCTCCACGCTGAATCCTAGGCTGCCTGCAAGGTCAGCTCCCTGGTGCCTGAACTCACAGCAGGTAAAAAGCCTAGAAGCAAAAGGAGGAGGGGGTGGAAACAACTCCCCTCAAGTATGCCAGCGATGAGCTGAGGAGCCTCAGGAGGCGAGGGGTTTCGTTACCTACCTGAAGAATTTCCCTGATCTACAGCATGATGTGAAATTACCAATCAGGACTGAGAAACACAGGTGGCACTGGATAAAGAACCTGTGCCAAAGGGCGCAGAGCCCTACAGTCGTGGCACTGCCATCCGACCAGCACATTATTTAGTGAGCAAGTGCTCTCGGTCTCGCACTACGCCGGGCAATGGGACCACGCGGCTCTGTTGGAGAGGCAGCGCTATGTGTGAACAACAGAAAAGAATAGTGTGGGATGAGGGCTGCATCCCGTGATGGCTAAATGGCCACAGTCATGGTCAAGACGGGACACGAACTCTGCAGCAAGTTGTTCCAGGGGAAAGTTGAGGGGGCAAGTCATTCTAAGTGGGGGAGACATGGGGGGGGGGACCGTACAGGAACACCTAACCGGAGGGCGTAAGAAGACAGCTTCACCAGAGTGGCGTCTGATTGAATTCTGGGGAGAGGTGGTTAATAGAGTGGAATCAAAAAGGAGACGGATTTGAGATACATCTTTAAAACAATAGGTAGTTCTCAAGATGGTAGAAGGGGAGGAGTGGGGGGGGGGGGGGTTGTGCCACAAGCAATGGATAAGGAAGACTATCCCAAGCAATTGCCCAGGACAAGGAAAGAGCAGGCCGGCACAGAGCACATTAGACAAAGTACGGTGAGACTTTCTACCGCCCAATCTGGTCTAACCAATAACACACCGACCTTTCAGGTCACAGTCTACAAAACACTTTTGGGTCATTTTCTTATTTCACTTTTGCACCAATCTTTTCAACTCCATTTTTTTTCCCCAAAGAAAGAGAAAATCAAAGAGGACACATGACTTTCCCAAGATGCTTGCGCCAATCAATGAGTGGCTGACCTGTCTTCTGATCCCAGGTTCTCTCTCAAGTGTGCACAGTGGCTGTCCTGACCTGTGACTGGTGAGAACACGAGGGATCGTCCCCGCCAGCTCTCAGGCTCTCTCCCATCAGCGAAGCGTCGACTGTTTAGATTACAGTCTCTTATTCACGTATTCGATACCCAAACACACGAAGCGGCGTAGAAAGCAAGGAGGATGTATCAGTGCGCACGGGCAAAATGAAGTCCCCTTACTTCATATTTGGCCTGTGCAGGTGCGAGGGGTTTGGAGAGGACCTAGAGTCACCAACCACACAGCGGCCTGGGTCCCGACACGCTTTTCCTTGCAGGCAGACACTCTCAGCGCAAGGGAACGGACTGGCGCACAGAACCTACTGACGGCACCCTCCCCCGGGTGACTCAGACATGAGAAGGGTCTAGCCAGAGCATCTAATTACACAGGCCAGGTCCAGCTCTAGAATCAAAGCCCTGCTCACTGCCAGGCTACTGGCCTCCGAGGTGTCAGAGAAGACAGCCGCAGGCAAGGGGCAGGGGACCCACGTTGGAACCGACTTCGGCCGTCCTGGGTCCCAGGCGGGCCTGCTCCGCAGACTGGGAAATGTAATCAAGGGCTTTAATGGAGGTTTTATTACGGGCTGGGAGGCAAAACTTCATTATCCAACTGGCAACCTGCTCTGAGAAACAAGCAGCTTTCTTTCATGTGGCGACTCTGACACGCTGAGATCATGCCGAAGAGCGGGGAGGCAGAGCTCCGAATTTTTGCAACTCAGCACAGCCTTTGTGGGAGATGCCCAGGCAGCTCATAGCTGGGGCCGCTGAGCCAGGCCTGCAGGCGGGCTGGGCTTGGTGGAGGGCCTCGAGCCAGCCCGTGGAGAAGGCCACACCTCTCCTCATCATGCAGAGGGACAACAAGGTCTGCTGGCAGGTCCCAGAGGACCTCTGAGGCTGCCATGATGCTGGAAATGCAGCTGGAGACCCCAGCCCCCACATCTCCCAGCTGCACATTTTCTTTTCTTAAAAGAAAAAGCCCATCAGTTCAGCGGCTGCCAATCACTTGGGAAACTTGTTACAAACACAAATGTTTTGGTTTGCACTACGAAGACCCGGATTCTGGTAATAGGCCGGGTTTAGAAAAGAACTCACTGGGCTATCTGGAGATAGGGAAAACGTCTTATTTTATGGTAGTAACATACACAGAACCTAAAATTTCGCTTTTTAGCCGTTTTTAAGTGCACAGTTCGGTGGCATTAAGAACATTCACATTGAAATGATACTTTTAAGAAAGAACCAGTAGATGTCTAGCATTGGGTAGAAACGAATCTGTTGTCACTCAGGTCCATATGAGAGAACAGGAGCATTGTGCTCTACTCTAGTTGGTAAAGTCATTCCTCATGATGGTGGAAGCTAATGGTTTGAAACAGGGGTACGTGTATCCCGGGATTGAACAAATGAGTAAGTGGATGTCAGATACCAGGAGCCATGTTTCACTGTTGGAGTAGGAGCTTACAGATAACCACGTGGTACAGATTAGCCAGAGATATCAGTGTGAACTCATGCTTAACATAGATACTGATGGTTACACATGAAAATAATTATAGATATACATGTCAGGATACACATAGGTATTTTCTTGATCTGACCACCTAGAAGCAATGACATTCCAGTAGCAATAAGCAGCCCCAACACCAAGATCTTGGCTTCTAATACCATTGTACAGCAAAAGGAACCAGGGCTCTTTGGAGAAATAGAGGATTCCAGGGCTGGGGCAGGGAAAATGTAATATGAACCTGGAGCATCTTGTAGGGCCCAAAAATCAGGGAGTGCTCAAAAAACAAAGTAATTGGAGTGTTTCAAAAACACATAGGAACCAACAGAACTCCTGATGGCTAAAACTGGGACAATTTGAGCAATAAAATAAGTAACACATAATATTAGATTAGATAACCCAAAGTATAAAGTAAATACATATGAATCCATATTGACACAAATAAATGCTCGAATAAATAAATTAATGGGAGGGCATAGATAAATTTCCCATGCAGAAGAATCCCAAATAATTTATGTAGATACTACCCTCTAAAGAGTAGAGTATAACTCTCTACCCCTTACGTGTAGGGGCATCTTAGTATCTTGCTTACAAAGATTACAGTATGGAAAGAGGGAAAATTAAAAAATAATTTTGCAGTGGAAAAACCTGGCAAACACTATCCAAGCCAGATGACCAAGGTCAACGTCATCGGTGATAAGGCAAGTTGATAGCATGTGCTCTTGATACAATATATGGGGACTGGCACTTCAGCTCTGTAATCTTCCTCCAAAAACCCACAATCTCAGTCCAAACAGGACAAAAATAGAAGTGAAACTCAAATTGCAGGACATTCTACAAACTCTCTGACCTGTATGCCTCAACATTGTCAAGGTCATCAAAAATAAGGAAAGTCTGAGAAACTGCCCCAGCCGAGAAAAGCCTCAGGAGACATGATGATGAAACGCCTTGTGGTATTCTGAATGGGAGCCTGACTGGGAGAAAAAATGACATTAGGAAAAATGAATAAAATCCGCATAAAGCGTGGCTTTTAGTAATAATGTTTTAATATCGATGTATTAGTTGTGGCAAATGTGCCATCACTACGTAAGATGTCAACAACAGGGGAAAGGGTGGGGTATGTGAGGACCCTGCACTATCTTTGCTACTTTTCTATGTCTAAAAATATACTTAAAATAAAAGGTTTATCTAAAAAGAAGTAATTGTTTCGATTTCTTAGGCATCTCATATGCGCTGGAGATCATGCCTGGTCTCCGAAAGCACACTCCAATAGGAAAAAGCAAGATATCCGGGAACAGCACCATAGTCAGCCAAGAAAGATGGATAAACAGGACCGATGCATAGCAGGTGCTCTGGTAGGTCAAGAGAGTAGTAATCACGCCCATTATAAAGGATGAGTGCCAAGTTTACTTCGTCTGTGAGCTCCCATGCTCCAACCTCTCCAGGGAGTCAAACGGTTCCTTCATCTTCTCTGTCCCTGGGTCTGTGTTAGAATGTATGAGGTGCTGTCTCTGTAGGGTGTGTGGTGGCAACAGTAATCCCTGACCCCAGGCTCTAGATCAACACAAGGGCTTCCCTACATGCCCGTGAGCAGTCAAGATGTTCGGAAGAGTCCCTGCTTCTCACACTTGTCACGACCAAATATAGGTACTTGGGGTCATCTTTCAGAGTCTGAGACTCTGTCCTGGTTAGTTTAGCAGATGAAGGTCCAGGGCCCTTGACAGCATGTTTGAAGATCTGAGTCCCTGGATGAGCCACTTAGTTTCATCCCATTCCGCAACTTACTTATTCAACACATACTGAACCTCTGCACATCTGCCAGTCAGTGCTATGTCAGGCTAGCACAATGGCCTGAGCTTGGGCTCTCCACTCGGACTTCCTGAGTTCAAATCTGGCCCCATCACCTACAAGGTACATGAACTCAGGGGGCTAACAACCCATGTAAGCCACAGACCCCTAAGGTAAGACAAAAGAAACAACTGAACATACCTTATAGAGTTGAAGAGATTAAATGAAATAACGCACAAAGTGTTTCACAACACTCTGTACTCAGTAAAGATTAGCTACTATCATTATCAGGTGATGGGGATAAAAAAACTAGACAAAGTCAGTATAGTTGCTTGTCTCATTGGAGAATGAAATCTAGTAGATTCCATCCAGTGGAATGTTATTCCCCTAACCCAGTCTCCCTTAGGCAAGGGGAGGAGATTGGCAGAGAAAATATGATCCGACTATGGAACAACATCGTTGGTGAACACTGTGGGTCATGTGTCGTGTGTCCTTATATAGCATATTCGGTGGCCATCTTTCCCCACTAAAAATCAGAATCACATAACATGACACAGGAATTGTTGTAAAATATTTTCATGATGATAATGCTTACCTAAATCATTATGGCAGTTACATTTAATAAAATAACATTATTTCTGTACTGTTATCGATAACTTAAAGGCATTCATGATAGAATACTGAAAAACAGACCTATTATTAAAAAGGCAATATGCATTTCCACTTCATATATATGTTGTTGAAGAAAATACTATCTCATATAGTAGCTAAAGGTCCGTTTCAGTTGGACCCCCAATCAAAGAATGCCCTTTGATTTCCAGGCTTAACTAACAAATCCAGTCTCCTGATGTCAACCTTCACCCAACCCACTTCCAGGAAGAACAAAAACAAAAATACTTGGCTCAAAGCGTAGCCCCTATTTTCTAAAGCTGGATTTTCCCCACCACTGGAGGCAGGGCTTCAGTGAGCCTCAGCTCCCCTAATCAAAGTTACAGTTTGGGGGGTAAACATGTGGCTCAAACCAAGTCAGAGAGAGTGCCCTCCGACCACCTCACCACCCAGGGTTCTGTCATTTGAAGCTAGAGGAGAAGGGATTTACCTTTGGAGAAATGGAACAGGAGAGGTGTGAATTCTGGAAGAACTGAAGGAAGAGAAACCCATCTCGTAGAGGATAGGATATAGGCTGATTCTAGAAAAGAGGTGATGTGGAGGTGTGAGCAGAAATGAAGTCAGGGAGATGACACCTTACTTGAATCCCTGCATCTAGATGGAACTGAAATCCCTCCCACCAATGGGCTTTCTGTTACACTGCCCCATACGCTCCCTACTTTTTAAAAACTTAAGGTAGTAGAGTTGGGTTTATGTTACTTTCAAATAAAACCACCATTCATGGGATGCCTGGGTGGCTCAGTCAGTTGAGCCGTCTGACTCTTGGTTTCAGCTCAGGTCATGATCTCATTGGGAGTTCGAGCCCTGCATTGGGCTCAGCACTATTGGTATGGAGCCTGCTTGGGATTCTCTCTCTCTCTCTCTCTCTCTCTCTCTCTCTCTCTCTCACTCTCTTTCTCTCTCTCTCTCTGTCTTTCCCCTACTCTCTCTCTCTCTCTCTCTCTCAAAAATAAATGAATAAATAAACTTAAAAAAAAAAACCTTTAAGAAAAAAAACACCATTCATGGGGGAGGGGTATGGATGATTTAATAAAAAATAAATGAATGAAGGGTCCTGATTAATACAACTCATCCATTCATTAAATAAGTAGCAGTTGTGCCATGTAAGCTATAGCAGTGAACACCAGACACCCTGTCCCCATGGGGAGGGAAGACGGGCATTTAAATGATGAATTACAATGGGCCAGCAGGCCCTTATCAGGAACTAAAAGCACCCGAGAGTGGCTGAAGTGCAGAGGGTGGAGTGGCCTAGGACAAAGTGAAGGGAGAAACAGGGCCCAGATCATGCAGAGCAGCGAAGGCCATGTCAGTATTAAGCTCTAACCCTGACATCAGCAGCAGGGGTGAAGGCGAGGGAGGGGTTTGGGCACTGAAATGTTCTGACATGTCCAGATTTGTGTTTTAACAATTCGGCCTGAAGTGGGGAGAACATACGATCTCGGGAAAAAATAATAGAGGACTGGCCTAACATCATAGCAGAGGGGTCTAGATATATTTAGGAAGTTACGTTTAGGTCACAGCAGCCCGGAGTACCAAAGCCAGAAGAGAAATTGTAGAGATTTCTGGAGTGTTCTAGGCAGCAGTTTCCTTATTCCACGGAAAAGTACGTGGAAGTTTCAGAGTGGCGCCTTTCTTGTGGAATTTTGTCCACATATTGGTACACATCCCTTGTTACCAGGTCACATTTGGGCAAATCCAAGCAACGTCTCCACAGCTGATCATGAAAGAAATAGTCCTTAAGACGAATGTACAAAGCAAATAAAGATCTGTAATAAAGATTTTCTTTCCTGGCCGGAGTGGTTTTGCAGCTGTAAAAGCCTCAGCTAATTTGTTTGTCCCTCTCCCTCCCTAGCATCAGTGAATTTAGTGCCTCATCTTCTCCAGTAGATCTTCAGTCTTGCATCAGTCTTTCTGGTCATTTTTATTTTCTTTCACTTTAGCCTTGACCTCTAAGTCGCTATTTTGACATTATGCTAACAGAAGTCAGCCAGACACAAAAGGACGAATGCTGTATGATTCCTCTTCTAGAAGGCACCTTACATAGACAAGGTCGGGCAATGGGGGCCAGGGGCCGGGGAAAGGGAGAGATGGCGAGTTACGTTTGATGGGTTTGAAGTTTCAGTTTGAGATCATATAAAAAGCTCCGGAGATGGACGATGGTGATGACTGCACACTGAGAATGTACTTAATGCGCAAACATGTACACTGAAAAATAGTTAAAATGGTAAATTTCATGATATATATCTCTTCCCACAATAAAAACAAACTTAAAAAAATACTAGAATTGAGTGCATGTTTGTTCCAAGAAGCTTTCTTCTTTCCTTCCTTATATTTTCCCATGTCCTCCTTGGAGAGATCCTGACACAGGACCTGATTACCACATATCCTTATTTTATAAGCGTTAATTAAGGACCCTCTGTTGCCATTTTCTCATTTATTCCTAACAACCACCCACTGTGGTAATAATATTGGCCCTACTTTACAGATGAGCAATCTGAACTTTATAGAGATTTCCACTGAAGACTGCAAAACTTATGCTGGATAAAGCGGAAGAGAAATTTCTTGTTAAAGAAACAGATTCAGAACCCATTTCTTCATTTGATGACTGTAAAATTCATTTTGAGAGCCTTCAACCCTTTACACCTAAATCACTTAAGAAACCCGTGGCTGAATATGGGATTTCTTCTGGAAAAATCCTTTGGCAAGTTGCCTCCATGAATATCCATTCTCTCTTGTAGGAAATTACCAGAATAAATCACTCTTAACACACACTGGTCCCACTCACCAAACCCCAGCAGAAAATCCATTCTGGAATATCCCAAACCATTCCCATAGGACTATTACGAAGAAACAGAACTAACCGCTCCAAATGGGACTAACACTGAAAGGGTTAAGTGAATTCTTTTTCATTTTTCTAAGTGTTCAGTAAAAGAGAGGGATGGTGGTCTCCATGAGTGTTATTGCATTCAGCCCCAACCTTCCTACGCATAACCCACCAACGCTCAAGTAGTTGTTACCCATGATTCCGTGACCCACTTTCCCTTATCCAAAGGCTATCCATTTGCTTTCTTTCTTGAGGGAAGGAACGTCTTGGAGAGTGTTCCATTCCACCTTTGCCTTTCCTGCCCTTCCTGCGTTCCTGGTGTCACCTCAGTCCTTACGCTACAACCAAACAGCACAACCTGATGGGCCACCAGAATTCCCTTCCCTCTAAGACCACTCCGGCCCGCTGGGCACCGGGCCAGGAGGGAGGAGGTGTTGCGTGAGATCTGCAGGGCATGCTGGCACTCCCAGGGTGAGCCCTGGAGGCAGAGGATCCCTCAGAGTGACTCCCCAGACAGCCCGAGAGCCAGCTTCCAAGAAGTCTCTTCTTAATCTGCAACACCCCCTTTTGAGGGGACGCTGTGTTTGGGGACAGTGTCAGGCGAGATCGTGGTTGGGAATCAGAGCTACTAGCTCGTTGGGTGGATGGGGACGTCTGCATGGCATCCCTGCCACGCTCCTGGCTTGGAGAAGAACTGCCTGTTTATTCTAAAATCTCACTCTTTTTAAAAGCTCCTGTCCTCATGATCAAGCTTACCCTAAGTTTGAGAACAAATCCCACGCTAGCTCTTGAACTGAATGGGATGATATTCCTCTCAAAGACTTTTGAAAGCAAGCAAGACAGAAGGAGAACTATGTTCAACTTTTTGGTGGGAAAAGAAGAGGGAAGATTGGAAATGGTGTAATTAAACTTAATGCTACAACCCGGTGCACATGACCGGTGGGGACAGGAAACTCAGCCTCCCCTGCAGAGACCACATGCCCAGATTGTTCACCAAAACACCGAAGACATTTGCTTTCAGCTGCATGATCTGACTTGTCCCTTTTCTTAATACCAAGTGGCCATTCTCCCTCTTGTTCTCAGTGCTAGACAGTCTCTGTTCCACCCCCAGACCCATCTGTCCTCCTGCCCCGCACTATCCCCTAGGATGCTGGGCCTTGAAGATGCCGTTTCCAGCTGGCTTGTGTTTGGATTCAGCCAGTGGAAGGCGCTGGTAGGAGATCAGAGGGCGGGAAGAAGGAACATCTGGGACATTCTTCCCCACTACCCCCCTGCCTCAGCCTGGTTCTGGGGTTCTGACTGCACCCCTCCCCTTCCACAGCTCCCACCAAGGAGCCCTCATTCCTGAGCCATCTCTCACAGGACTCCAGTGACATCGCATCCCACACCTTGTCCCCTCAACCCCACAGATAGTAGCAGCTTCCCGATAACAGTCCTCTCTGGGGACCCCAGCATTCCCATCAGATCCTTTAACACTGGGTCCTCGCTTTCTGAAGCAGCACCTTCATTAGAGTCTCCAACGGAGCCAGCTAAGGTGAGTTCCGTTTCCCGCCTAGATCCCACCTGCTCAGGTCACACTCAGTTCCTTGCTGTGACACAAATACTCCAGGCAGAACCCCGCCTCGGGGTCTCTCCACCTACTTTTCCATTTCCCCGTAACACTCGATTCCCAGATTTCTGTTTTGCCCACTTCCTCACCTCCAGGTCTCTGCTCAGATGTCACCTAATCAGGGATACACTTCCTGACCACCCTGGGTAAAATGGCCACCTCCCCTCATCCCCTTGCACCTGTCACTCTCTGTCTCCCTTACCATCTTCTGGTTTTCTTCATAATGTTCTTTGCCATTTGACATACCATATAGTGATCGATTTGTCTTCTTTCGTTTTTCCTCTCTTGCCCGACTGGGGAAGCTCATTTAGAGTTCATTGCTAACCTTAAACAGTGCCAGGGAGGGGCGCCTGGGTGGCGCAGTCGGTTAAGCGTCCGACTTCAGCCAGGTCACGATCTCGCGGTCAGTGGGTTCGAGCCCCGCGTCAGGCTCTGGGCTGATGGCTCAGAGCCTGGAGCCTGTTTCCGATTCTGTGTCTCCCTCTCTCTCTGCCCCTCCCCCGTTCATGCTCTGTCTCTCTCTGTCCCAAAAATAAATAAATGTTGAAAAAAAATAAAAAAATAAAAATAAATAAAATAAACAGTGCCAGGGATACGGTAGCTGTTACATAAACATTTCTCTGAATGAATAAATGCATTGTGTGCACACTGCCTTGACTCTCCTTCATAACTTCAGGCTGTGAACTGTGCACGCAGCTTTTCCCCATGAAGCCCTATACGCCAGCTCAGGGAATAATTATTCAAGAGTCAAAGGTGCTTACAATTGTGCTCAGTGATACTGGCTGTGGCATGAAGAGAAATCAAGGCAGAAAAGGCAAACGACCCCCAAATCCCAACTACCCCCAGGACCTGGGATCTAGGCACAAGCCTCCAGGACCAAGAGTAAGGTCCACTCCTATACGGGTACCTGAGCCAAACTCAGAATGGATAGCTTGAAGAGGCGGATCAGGGTTGGGTGGGACTGGGCTGAAAGGGAAAAGAAAGGAGAAGGAAGGAGTAAGCGCTTAGGCACAGGGGCCACGTGGTGTGGCCAAAGGTTTTGTCTTTGTAGAAGAAAGAAGAAAATGCAAAGCCTCGTAACTTTTCATGCTGGGCTTCCTCTTTACGAAAACATCCAACTTCCCTTGTGTTATCTGGCCAACACCCCACAAGCCCTTTATCTTCTGATGGAGCCTTGCATCCTCTCCTTCTCAAGGCTCTAAGGCACATCTAAGGGGAAAAAGTGGGCATCTCAAAATGGAGCTCTGCTGGCCCGAGAGAAACGTAAGATTTCGTGGATCAGAAGCTGGCCCACCTCTGGCAAACACCACGGAAGAACTCAGAGGCCATGAGACGTGGCCTCGGGCCCACGTGTTCTGATCACACCCACACGGGGTCCCCTTGTACACTCCTCACCGCTCCCTACCCGGAGCCGTGCTGGACCCGACTATTCGTGGCCTTTGCTAATTCTAGCCTCGCTCACAGGAGACAAGAGTTACCTCACTGTAGCCTCAGTTCGCATTTTTCTAACGACCAATCATGTTGAGCCTCTTTTCCTGTGCTTATTTCCCATCTGTGCATCTCCTCTGGTGATGTGTCTATTCAAATCACTTGCTTATTTTTTTATTTTATTCAGTTTGGAGAGTTCTTCATATATTCTGTCTACGAGTCCTTTATCAGGGAAGTAAGCTGCAAATATTTTCTACCAGTCCATGGCTTAACTTTTCATTCTCTTAACAACACCTTTGAAAGAGCAGAGGTTCTAAATTTTGATGAATTCTAACCAGTTTCCTCTTTTGTGGGCCACACTTTGGTATCGTAGCTAAGAAATCCTCACTTAACCCAAAGTCACAAATGTTTTCCTTTTCCTCCTATGTTCGGAAATTTTTTTTCTGTTATCTACGTAACTCCATCAGAATCAGAGAACATGCTTTGTATGATTTCAATTCTTCTAAATCTGTTAAGGTTTGTTTTATAACCCAGGATATAGCTTCCCTTGATGAATGTTCCGTGTGTTCTTGTTTTATTTTGTTTTGTTTGTTTTGTTTTTGTTTTTTTGTTTATCACCTATGGTTTTTTATTTTACTCTCCAGAAGCAAATTAGAAAAAAAAAATGTTTCATGAAAGTTTTAATTCTTAAATACAAAATACAATTGTGGATAAAGCACCTATAAGATCCACGTGCAGGGTTCTGTGTGGACATAGTTTTCATGTCAGTTCTTCTAGCACATGTTTGCCAATTTTTTCCTATTCAAACAATTGCTGAGAGAGGACTTCTAACATCTCCAACTATAATTGCGAAATTTTCTATTTCTCTTTTCTGTTCTAGCTGCCTTTTTTTTCCTTTATGCATTTTAGTGTTCTGTTGCTAGAGGAAAAACATTTGGAATTGGTAGGTCTTCCTTTGGAGATGATTCCAGCTCTCCTTTGGGTGGTGTCTGCCTGACAGATCATTGTCCACCCTTTTACTTTTAGCCTACACCTGTCATTTGACGAGAATTTTTTATAACATAATTATTGATACGCTTGGATTTAGATTTACCGTTTTGTTCTTTGTCCTATTTGTATGCCCTGGGTTTCGTTTCTCTAGTTCTCTTTTTCTGCTTTTTGTGGTTTATTGGAACGTTTTTTAGTATATCTACTGCATCTTTTTCCTCTATCTCTTGTATACAGGTTTTGTGGTGGTTGCCCTTGAAATTACAATATACAAAATTAACTTTCCCAATCTAGTTTGATTCAATATTTTACACTCCAGGTGGAATGTGGAAACTACCAGTTGGCCCTTTCCTGCCCCCTTTCTGTCATAACTGTCATAGGTTCGATCTACATACACTGAAAATTCTGCCGGACAACATTGTATTTTTGTTGTTGTTATTTTTAACTATTAAACAGACTTCAAACAACTCGATGGGATATGAGTAGTCTGTTAAATTTACTGAGACATTTATTATCTCTGTTACCCTTCCTTTGACTCTGGATGTTCTCAGTTTCCTCCTGGTAGAACTTCTTTCTGCAGACTTCTTCTAGCAATTCTCTTCGAGCAAGTCTGCTGCTAGCAGACTCTTCCATTTCCTTCATTGGAGAATTTTTTATTTTGGCCTCATCCCTGAAAATGTTTTCACGGATATAGAATTCTAGAGGAAGACTTCCCTTCCCTTCCCACACTTGAAACATGTTTTTCCAATGTCTTCTGGCTCCCTGGTTTCTGACGAGAAATCAGAGAAATCCACTGTTACTAGAATCAGGTTTTCCTACAAAGAATGCATCATTTCTTGCTGACTGCTTTCAAGATTTCTCCATCTTTTGTTTTCAGCAGTTTAATTATGACGTATCGGGTGTGGATTGCTTTGGGTTTATGTGAGGTTTGAGGTTCGCTGAGTTTGTTGAACCTGTAGGTTTATGACTTGCATCAAATTTGAAAAGTTTTAAGCCAATTTTTTCTTAGCCTTATACTTTTTTTTTCCTTTCCTTCTGGTGCCGTGACTATGTGAATACCTTTTGTTATTGTCCCACGGGTCCTTGAAGTCTGTTGTTTTTCTTCTTTTTAATTTTTTCTCTCTGTGTCCTCATTAGATCATTTCTGTTGACCTGTCTTCCTGTTCTGACTCGCCTTGGCATCTCCATTCTGCTATTAAACCCATCCAGTGAGGTTTTGTTTTTATTTCTGGGTTAACAAATTTTATTTCTTTTCCTCAAATTCCTGGATTTATTTTACATCTTCTATCTCTTTGCTGAGAATTTCTATCTCTTGTTCATTTAGAGAATGCCCTCCCTTACTTGTTACAGCATTTTTATAGTAACTACTTGAAAGTTTTTGTCAGAGTTAGTGAGACACTGATTCTGTTGACTTTCTTTCTCTGTATGGGTTTAGATATTTCTGGTTCTTTATGTGCCAAGTAATTTTGGATTGTATTCTAGACATAGTGAGTATCATTTTTCCAGAGATCCTGGGTTGTTTTTAAATCCTACAAAGAATGCGCTTAGGCCACAAATTCAAATTAACCTTATAAAGGCTGTGGTTCCAAAATCAGTTCAGTTTTCAAAGCCTTTGTAGTACTATTTGGATCTGTGCCACAGTGGCCAGTCTGGGATTTGGGTAGTGGTATATCCCATAGTTCAGTTCTCAAAATCTATGTATGCTGTTTAGGGCAAAGTCTACAACATGAGCAGCCCAGGAAGTTAGCCCAGGAGTCCATAAACCTTGTTAAGGGGTTTCCCTAGAATTTCAGGTTCCTGAAGGATTCCATTTCTGCTCCTGCTACTGCTGCTGCTGCCGTGGGATTGCTTGGGCTGGGACATAAGAAAATGAAGAAAGGACTAAAGGAAAAGAAAAATGAGGCATTTCTGCACTCTTTCTGAATATTAGGAGTTTTCTTTCCCACCTAAGCCAGAACTAAAGGACTTCTAGACATTTCTGTCTGCATCCTACTACCCGCTTTCAGATTTGGGGCTGATTGAAGTCAGGGAAATATCAGAGTGGGGGGAAATAATACCCCCGCCTCAGTTCAGTAGTAATACAAATTCTAACCTTTTCCCCCACTCCACACAATACCGTTTACTTCTCAGAGTCCTCAACTAGCTGCCCCATGCATTTTGTCTAGGCTTTGGATTCAACAGGAGAGATAGGCTAGAGTGTGCTTAGTTCACCTTACCCCAAACCAGAATCTTCCTCTGTAATGCTTTCAAGTAGAAGAGATAACATGTGAGTTCTATTTTTTTTCACATGTTTCTAACTAAAAATTTTAAAAAAGAAGAAGACGATGAAATAGCCAAAACAGCTGCCTGACCTAGATTTGTCCTTCAGAGGAATGGGTAGTTTTGCCGTCTCTGACTCCACATAGCTGGACTCGAGATTATTTGATAAGGACTCTAGATAAGCTCTAAGAGGAACGTCAAGGCTCTAATAAACCGTATAGTCACTTCTGGGCTCTGTGAGTTTTTAGCGGTTAAATAAAGCATGATGATCATGCATCTGGGCTCCAGTCTCCAAGAGTCAAGGCCACCCTGCCCTTGCAACACCAAAACCAGCCTTAACTGGATACTAGTGATGCCACTGCATCTGAGTGGTTAGGTAGCAGTAATGTTTCCTCTTCCAGAAGGGAACCGTAACAATTACCGAGCACTTCTATGTGCAGAGACTGTAACAGATACTTCTCACCCATTATTGACTTTAGTCCTCACCACAACCAGAAAGGTAGGTATTATTAGCATCATCTCTAGTTGAGAAAACCCAAGGCTCAGTCAGATGAAGGCACTTTCCACGTCCCCAGAGCTACTGAGTGGTGAGACCCAATCTGGGTCCTGTTTGAGTGTCTTTATTCTTCCCACACGTTATGCACCCCTTGAAGGGAGTATTTATGTTTGCTTACTCTCTGTAAGAGAAATCCAAGGCTTTTCGCTCAGCAGGACCTCATAAATGAATTCATTAATTTAATAACTAACATTAACCTATATCTTGTTGGACTTTTTTCCTTTCTTTCCCGTCTATTTCCATTTGTTTTCCTTGCTCCTTACTCTGTCCTCCAAAGGGACCCTGAACTCCTCAACAATCTGGCATGCAACATCTGGTCACTTAAAAACACTGGAATGATTGACTAGATTTCTCAGTTCCTGTCCGGATGTGGAGCGTGGTGGAGACATCACGAGCCCAATCTATTCCTTCCTCTGTGTCTTCCCGCCACAGCCAGGGCTGAGCTCTGCATACAACCAGTATCCCATAAATACTGCCAGCTGTTCTAGTCCTTAACCAAATCTTTCTTAGTGTTTCTCTGTTCCTGGGTGCCTGCTTTTTGGTCCCACTTTCCCTACCTGCCCTGGAGAACCCGCAGTCCACTCTCTAGGCTTCTATAAAATAGATTCTTACATCTGGCCAGAGATTGGATGACCTGACCCCTGAGGTCAATGTTAACATCATGTGCCCCTGTGATTACCGGAAGGTAGCACCAGCCGACTCCTGGCTCTCGGGAAGAACAAAGGGATGTGTGGCAAAGCTCCTGGTCTGTGCACCAGGAAACACCAAGAGATATGCCTTCTTTCTTTGACCTCTGAGATATCTGGCCTTAGTAACGTACCCTAAGAAGTAGCTCTCAGATCTTAAGATGATAAGAATTATTTGGGGTGCTTAACAAAATGCTGGTTCCCTGGCCTGACTAACAGATTCTGAATCACTGAGTATGCTAGGGCATGGATTCTGCAGCTTTAACAGCTCTGATGCATGTGGACCACAGCATACCTTAAGAAATTTTGCACTAAAGAAAAGGTATTAGTTGGTTACCTTGTTTTACACAACACTTAGACTAGCAAGCCCTTGGCATAAATGGATGGATGATAATTCATGCTGGTAATTCACGTGTGTGTGTGTGTGTGTGTGTGTGTGTGTGTGTGTGTGTAGCCTAAATGAAGAAACAGACTATCCATAACAATAACAACACCTATAGCTGTAGCTTGCTGGGGGCTTATTCTGAGCCAGCAACAACACTACATTATCCATTTAATCCTCAAAACTCAACTGGACAAGTGCTACTATCCAAATGTTACAAAGGACAGAATGGAAATCGGGGGTAAAGGCATGGCTAAGCTCGGATTTGGACAATGGGCTTGTGGGACCCCAAAGACGATGCTCATTCTACACCACCACACTCCCCCCCCCACTTCCTAGTAATTACCTTGGGGGAAAGGAAGAATGATTATTATGTTTCAGCTCTGCGTGGATGGTATTAGCCTACCCCCCTTAAAATTAGAAAGAAATATGGCTGATCATAAAGGAAAACCCCTGACAATGAGCCCAGGGGAAGTTGTGGACTCTTCCACTAAATGTCTTTAAAGCATAAAGAACTTGATTGTTTCACTTCATCCTTCCTGAAGGCAGAGAAATAGAAAAGATGACCCCCACACACACCCCCAAGGCTTTTCAGGCCAAGAATTCCATTAAATCTTGCCCTCAGCTAAATACCTGTCTCCGTTCTAAAGGACTTGCTTCGCCGGCCTGGAGGCGCAAACATCTGGATGGCAGGTGCTTGATTTTGTAGGTGCCAGAGGACACACAGCTGAGCCCCGCAGCTGAGGGGACAGGGGAGGAAATGTCGTACATTGATGTAGCACCTTCTGACTCTCCCCAAGCCCCCTTCAACAGGGAAGTGATGGGGGGCGGGGGGCGGGAGGTGACCGGAGGGCCAGCAGCTCTGTAACAGCTGCACAGGGGAGCATTTAAGACTAGGACAGGAAGTGAAACACAGAAGGGCAGTCAGTCTCCGGGAGCGTCTGGGGGAAGTGGAGGGGAATGGGGCTGCATCCTCCTGCCTGACGCCGCTCTGGGGAGGGCCTGCTTAAGCTCAGAGACCAAGGACTCCGCTTCTAGTTCTCCGAGGGGAGGTGAAAGAAGGAAGAGGAAAGAGCTTTTTTACTGTTTTCATTAAAAACATAAGGAGCCACACAGGCAACATGTGCTCGCTCGGCCATTCCATGCCTCTCCCTGACGCTAGCCATGCGGTTCGAACAGCCTACTAACCCACAAGTGCAACTGGCCTTCGTTTCCGTTTTCTTTAAATCCATTTGGACCTCATTCCAGATCTCTGACCTACCAGGAGGGGGAAAACAAAACAAACCAGCTTCCATTCTCCTGAAAGACGTCGCCCCAGGATGGGCCCAACATTGGAGAGGGCCCTCCATAGGTAATGGGTCTACCTGGTACCTGCTAGGATGTCCTCACGCCGGCCTGAATGGTCCAGTCCCTTCAGGTCCAGTGCCACTGCTCCTCAAGTCTAGCCCCCCCCCCCCGCCACCACCAACCTACCATGGGCTATCTACTCTCTGCTTTTCCACGTCCAAGATATTTGCCTCTGTCCTTTTTTCCCTCCCACTCTAGGATACCAAGAAAACTTCCCAGTAGCATTAGACATTCACAAAAGACAGAGAATTTTACTTCAATGTAGCTTCTACATTCCATCCTGCAAGAAAAGGAATTTATAAAGTATAAAACATATACAGCCTTTTTATGTGTTAAGTGCATAAGCGATGAAACATAAAGTTCTAAGCACTCTGTATATGCTAGTTCACTTAATTCTTACAAAAAAAAAATGTTATGGGGTAGGTCCTATTGTTATCCCATTTTACAGAAAAGGACAGTGAGGCACAAAGAGACGGAGTAACGTACCTGAGGTCACACAGCCAGGCAGGGGCAGAACTGAGATTTGGACCCAGGCCATCTGTCTCTAGAGTCTGTGATCCATGATACAAACCCTGCTTCTCACAAATTTACCTCCTTGAAACTAGAGGAGGGAAAAACAGATTAAAACACACACAAACGAACATTTCAAACTTGGTTTTCCCACACAAGATGACAAGTAAGTAAGTTTCCCAGGCATCACTAGCTCCTCTCCCAGGATCACCACCATACCTTAGAAACTTACTGCTTCTCAAATACCACAGCAAAGAAAGGACAAAAGACCAAAAAAAAAAAAAAAAAAAAAAAAAAAAAAGGAAAATCAAGTTCTGCTTCCAAAAAATTAACCTGAAATAGACCAGATTTCAAACTGCAAGTAACTAATTTACTTTGAGGAGCAGGGTTAAAAGTTTAAACCATCAAAAACAGTCTTAAAATACAGAGAATAAACAGGTGGCTGCCAGAGTAGAGGTGGGTCTGAGCATGAGTGAAATAGATAGAGAGGGGGTGGGTTAAACCATCAGGAAAAATGACAGTTGAGTCCAATTTTGAAAAAAAAAAATTAAGCTGCATTTCTAAAATCTGAGTTGAGTGATGGTTTTACCTGGTACATATGTTCTCTATCAACTAGTAAAGTACAAATGTGTCCTTAATTTTTTTTTTTAAGTACTTTTCCCGCTGGGAGTAAGGGTCCACAAAAATTTCAAGTAGAACCATCAGATAGCTACATAGTTTCAGTAATTAAAAGTAAATCTTGTTTCTTTATCGCGGTCCCTGATCTCTCCCCCTTGTTCTGATATCAAATTTCTTGGCCCTTGGAAGGCAACATGGCACAATCCAAATCCTTTCCTCTTCCCCTAAAACTACCCCCACTCCTGTATTCTTTAGCTGCATGTCAGTTTCCTATCCGTCTCCCAAGCCTCAAATCCAAAAGTCAGCCTGTCTCTTTGTCTATCAGCCCCTGATACCAAATTGGTCTCCAAGAACTTTTCACCCTTCTTTGTAAATATCCTTCACTTCCTAACTTCTCCATCCTCAGCCTCAGAGTGCTGAGTTCAGGTCCTCAATAGTCTGCCTAGGCTTTTTCTCACAGCCTAAAGCTGGTCTCCTGGATTCCTTCCTCCTCTTTGTTAAATCTCCACTCTTTCCCACTGTTACCAGTCACCTTATGACTGTGGCATCCCTCCCGGTGACCCCCAATACTATTAATACCATAAATCATAGTCATCATGCTAATAACATGGGGGTCAGTGGACAGAGAAAGTTCCAGTGCTGTAGTTGGCTCTCAAGGTTGGCACAACGTGGGCCCCGGCCCACCCTCCACTTTCACTTCCAGTTCCCTGAACACCACAGTCCCCGTGTTACCATCCCCAGGACAGCCACAGTTCATGTAAAATACCCTATTCCTTTCTCTGTTCCATGTTTTTGCACATGAATTTTCCTCTCCGTGGTATTCACTTCTCCCTTTTCTTTGCCCAAAGCACTCCTACACATCTTTAAAGAATCAGCTGCGGGGTGCCTGGGTGGCTCAGTCAGTTAAGCATCTGACTCTCAGTTTCGGCTCAGGTCACGATCTCACATTTCGTGAGTTCGAGCCCCGGGTCAGGCTCTGCACTGGCAACGTGGAGCCTGCTTGGGATTCTCTTTCTCTCCCACTCTCTCTGCCCCTCCCCTGCTCACACTCTCGCTCTCTCTTAAAATAAGTAAATGAACATTTTTTAAAAATCAGCTGCAATGCCACCTCCCCAGTGACACGTTCCCTGCTCACCTAAGCAAGTTTAGCATCATGTGAAGAACCCCAAAATGCTGCACTGAAACATAAAGAAGGGCACCTGGGTGGCTCAGTCGGTTAAGTGGCCCAACTTTGGCTCAGGTCGGGATCTCGAGGTTCACGAGTTTGAGCCCCATATGGGGCTCTTGGCTGACAGTTCAGAGCCTAGAGCCTGCTTCGGATTCTGTGTCTCCCTCTCTCTATGCCCTTCCCCTGCTGATTCTCTCTCTCTCTCTCTCTCTCTCTCTCAAAAGTAAGTAAAACATTTAAAATTAAAAAAAAAAAGAAACTTAAAGAAACAAATGCAATGGCGTTGGATGTCTTCTGATTCCAGGCTCTGAGTTCCTGTGTATTCCTGATATAAGAGCACCCAGCCCTCAGGAGGCAACTCAGAATTTCTTCAATGAATAGTGGATTCAACATTTCATCTAACCTCATTTTTCCACACTGGGAGTCAGCATAGACTATGTTGAGGAGGGCAGAATTCTTGATGTTGAATCCTGCTTTCACCTGCCAGTTGTCTTATCTTGAGCGATGTACTTCACCTCTCTATGCCTCAGTTTCCTCATCTTCAAAATGGGATACTACTAGCCCAGACCTCCACGGGGTGTAGTGAGCATGAAGGCATTGAGAAGAATGTGTATCAATCATTACACACCCAGTAAGTAATGGTCCCTGTTATTGGCTTTATAAAGATCGCTTAGGGGACTTTATTACTAAGACCTGTCTCATATATGCCCCTTCCTTTTACATGGTTTGGAGTTTATTTATTTATTTATTTATTTTTAAATTTTTTTTTTCAACGTTTATTTTTGGGACAGAGAGAGACACAGCATGAACGGGGGAGGGGCAGAGAGAGAGGGAGACACAGAATCGGAAACAGGCTCCAGGCTCTGAGCCATCAGCCCAGAGCCCGACGCGGGGCTCGAACCCACGGACCGCGAGATCGTGACCTGGCTGAAGTCGGACGCTTAACCGACTGCGCCACCCAGGCGCCCCTACATGGTTTGGAGTTTAAAACCAAGCAATACCAACCACAGCTTTCTGACTCATGTTACATTCCATTAATCAACGCTTTCAAACAAAGATAGGCAGTATTTCTTTGTGTCACCTTTCTTGCTAGCTTCTCTCTGTGACTTACCTGGCAAAGGGAGCAGGTACCATGTTTCTACCCTGCCTCTTTCCTCAGTTTTGTTTTCTATTCAGTGGGTTTCCCACAAGGATTTCTCCTGGGTTCTAAGAATTCCCTGGGGAACATGCTCAAGCACAGGGCCCCAGGGCACACCGAGATTCTGACTCAGATGTGGAGTGGCACCCCAGAATCTGCATTCTGCACCCAAACTGATTCTGTTACAAGTGGAATGTGCCCTTGTACTTGGAAAACACCGCCTTATGACGTCCCATCCAAGACTTAACAGGGGCTGAAATGTCTTTCAGAACCCTCCAGAACAAAAGGAGGAAGCGGTGGTGGTGGCAACAGCAGGGAGGCACGTATCACAGCATCTCTTTATCTCCCTTGTCGCCCTGTGTCAGCCCTCCGTAAATAATAAGCACCATGACAAGAAAAGCTGGAATAAGTGGACTGAAATTAAACATCAGAAAAGTGGAACCACAGCTGGAATTTGCAGTGGTCTAATGACGTGGGGGAGGGAGGTCCTGGCTCTAACCGAGGAGACCCCCCACAGAGGCCCCATCACCTCCCCGACAGCAGGGCAAAGCCAGCAGTCCTGATGCTGATGCAGACACAGGAATCCTCATATAGAACCATCCCCACATGATATGCGTGACTCCTCGGGGGAACCTCCCTGAGCCCAGACAGGGCTGGGGCTCCTGGGGACCACTTGAAACCAAACTTCTTCACTCAGGCGTCCAAGACTGCCACCCCACCCCAGAAGTCACCCAACCCCTCCAACAGTCAAGTCCATTACTCCCATTCACTTAACCAAGACTTAGGTCTCCAATATGTGTAAGACACTGAACCAGAAACGGGAAGATCACAGAAGGAGACACAATGGTAGCCTCCTGAGAAGTACATTATCTTTGTGGAGATGAGAATGAGGACACGATTAGTGAGACCAGGTCAGAGAGGAAGGGGATCTTCCCTTCTTGCTCCCTCACATCCACTCTCCACGCACACCACGCTCTGGGGCCCTAGAAGATAATGTCTTAGGAATGCACGCACCAACCCTCCGTTCCCTCTGGCTTCCTTGGTTTCCACCGCTGGCAGCTGAGAGTGGGGGAGATTGGAAGGCAGGAAGAATGAGAGGTCTAGATGTCTAGTCCCCAATTCCTCTCTTCCTGTCCAAGGCCTGGCAGTGGCTGAATATCCCTACCTGAGGACACAGTTGCCCTTTGGAAACCTTCCCTCCAGCTCCCTTCTCACCAAGTCCTAGCAATTGTACTCTCCCCTGGGCCTTTCTTAGGTGTTTCTCTGATTTCCAATTTCGCTGGTGACCGTTTAATGGCCAAGAACCTTCCACTGAGCACCTTGTGCTCCCATACAACCTGATGCATAATAAATGTGCAACAAGTAATGATTTTAATTAGATTGAATTAAAGTTCTTTGGTCGTTATGAGTTGTCCATAAAAATGGGCTTCCAACGCAGAAACAACTCCTGAGGACAAGCCCCTAGGAAAACTTGTCACCACTGCCCCTCATTCTCAGGACACAGAAACAAAGGTCTTTATCATCGAGGCGGAAGTTCACCTTTCTGACACCCACCGTCTTCTTTGCGCCGTACTGGCCAGCAGAACATAGAACAGGAATCTTTGTGGTGTCCCCATAAAACCTCGAGCACGGAGAACAGACCTTGAACACAGTGGGTGCTTGATTATTGTTTGTTGCATAAATAAACTGAATGTTAATTTTGTGGCAGTCACTGTGCATCAGACCAGGTCCCAATGGGACACAAAAGGCACAACCAAACTGGGATTATTTGCGGAGGGTTTAATAAGAGGACTGTTTAACAAAGATGTGGGCAGAGGGTAAGGAAATGACAAGTGACACTGGAGAACCGTTTTATCCTTGGAGCTGACGGTCTGCAAATTAGCCGTTATCAAGCCCCAGAGAAAACATGTGGAGAGGACCATTTGTCAGGAGTCGTGACCTTCACTGGAGGGAGAGAGTTGACCCCCGGCGGCCCTTCGGAGACAAAGTTGTAGGAATAAATACCCAGCTCACCATCTTCTCACCTTCCGCTCTTCTGTTGGCCTCCTCATTAGCCAGGCTCACAGGAACCCAGAGGACATGAGAACTCACTGATCTGGTGCTTAGCCTGTGGGGCAGAAAGTAGTGTGGGGGAAGAGTAGATTATCTAAGAGGGGCAAAGAGGGATTAAAAAGCACAACCTTATTCATGGGTTCAAGCCCCACATCGGGCTCTGTGCCGGCAGCTCAGAGCCTGGTGCCTGCTTCGGATTCTGTGTCTCCCTCCCTCTCTTTGCCCTCCCCTGCTCGTGCTCTGCTTTGCTCTGTCTCTCAAAGTAAATAAATGTAAAAAAAAAAAAAAAAAAAAAAAACTTTAATTAAATAAAAAAGTGCAACTTTCTATGTATTATCTTATTAAATCTTCACAATAGTTTTAGGAAATAGAAGTTTTCATTATTCTACTTTAAATCAAGAAGTGAGGGCTCAGAGAGATTAGGTAACTTGCCGAGGGAGGCACAGCTGCTGAATGAATGAGGCAGAGTTCAGGCCAAGAAGGCTTTACTTCAAAGCTGTATCTTTAACTACTACCCTGTCTCTATTGTTCTTTTCTTGAAGGGATCCCAGAAAGAGGTAATTGACACCTTTGAACCCCCAACAGTGAACCATTATGCTCATCATCTTATCTGTACCCAAATAACCTCTTTTGCAAGTCATGTGGTTCATGTCTCGTGTATCTAAAACCAGTATTCAATGACCTGTCACCAATAGGTTTTCTCTCCTAGTCATGCTAAGTTTCTTCACGTCACTTAACCATCCTGAAGGCAAATTTCATGAAGGAGGAGAACAAGTTCCTGTAATTAGAGATCAGATTCTCCTCTGGAGCTATGTAAATCACATCTTCTTCCCTATGAGAGCCTAGATCCTGATGGGTCCCCACAGAGCAGTTACATCTCTGGTCTCCTCTCCACCCGACCCTACCACTTGGTTATTACCCCTCTCAAAGTGCATCTCTCAGAACTGGACACACCGCTTCTGGAATCATGTCCCTCCCTTTTGACAGATCCGGAAGGTTCGATCCAAAGAAGTTAAATAAGACTTTCTGAGAGTCACACACATAGGCACACAACACGTCTGATCTGCTTGGGCCCACAGCTAGGACTGAGGGTGGCCATGGAGTCCCCGGGGGGCCTTGTCCCATCTCCCACCAGCAGCTTCCACACCTCATCTGCCTCCTCTTTGTGGATGACACTGGGCGGGGAGGGGGGCAGCAGGAGATATGCTTTCTGCACTCCTCTCTCCCTTCCCCACAAGGGGCGGCCATGCTGGGAGCCAGGAGAATTCTATTTACAGCCGCCTCACTTGCACAAGCGGGGGATCTGGACAGCCGGCTGGACGCGACCAGGATGTGAAGCTCTGGGCCATGCCAGATTGTTATCATTGTCAGATACAATTTCCTGCCACTGCCTCTGCCCCTCCACCAGGCCCGTGGTGGCCATCTGTTTATGGAAACAACGAGGTCCTGGCTGGGTATTTTTAGACAGAGCCTTTGTTGGGTAGGAGTGACTTCCCACCAGAGCCCCACTTGTCAACACCATCCAGATTCTCTTCTCCGTTTATTTGTTGTAAAATCTCTAATAATATATAAAACGCCAAAACCGGGGGCTGAAGGGTCCTCGGAATGCGGTGGGGGCTGACCTTTCTCCCCACCTCCTCCTGCAAGGGTGGATTTTCCTGTTTTGATCTGCTTCCGTTTTTGTTGTGTTTTGGTGGGTTGTTGTTTTTTGTTTTTTGTTTTTTTTCTTTTTTGGTTCGTTTTCTTCTCCTGTCATTATTTTGAAAAAGAATAATGTGCAGCTCCTCCCACCCCCATTGAAAAATCAGCTTTATTTGAGGACTTCCTGAGGAATGGGAAATTGCACAGCACGCTTGTGACAGCCGAGTCTGAGAAGAGGAAATAAAATGAGGGGCGAAGGGAATAAACAGTATTTCAGTGCTAACACCATTGGGTCACGAATAGGCTATTCATGACAGTAAAATCTAATCGGCGTTTTACAGATGAGGAAACTGAGGCACAACAAAGGGAAGAGAGTCATAAGTGGCAGGCTAGCAGGCTTTGCTTCAGAGTTTGAGTGGCCCAAGCAGAAGAAGGAGGGGAGGGCAGAGGCAAATGGAAGCAACCTCTTGGGGAAAGGACCCTTAGAAGGGAGAAGTGATGAACAGGAGAAAAAAAGTCTGCTAACACTTCAAGGTAACACATATCACAGTGCTTAAGAAATCAACTGGGGGGGTGGGGACTGAGACTCATCATGGTGGTTTAAGTGGAACCCCATCACATTCTGAACTATGTTATTAACCAAATAGCTTTGGGGCATTGAGCTTAAATTTTCTCATGAAAACAAACCATGGTGCATACCAGTTTCCAAACTTAAACTGTGTGTGTAAAGTTTAAATGATTTAAATCAGGAAAAACTTGACTTCTATCAAGTCCACGTAAATGAACATTCAGGGGAAAAGTAATGGGCATGGAATTGGCATTGGGGGAACTGGGTTCCAGCTCCAACTTGCCACTAACTCAGAGTAACCCATGGTGAGGGGCAGGGATGGTGATTTTAGCTCTCAGGGCCTCAGTTTCCTCATCTGGAAAATCCCAGACCAGCTTCTAAAATGTTTTGAATTTTGAGGGGCACCTGGGTGGTGCAGTCGGTTAAGCGTCCGACTTCAGCCAGGTCACGATCTCGCGGTCCGTGGGTTCGAGCCCCGCGTCGGGCTCTGGGCTGATGGCTCGGAGCCTGGAGCCTGTTTGATTCTGTGTCTCCCTCTCTCTCTGCCCCTCCCCCGTTCATGTTCTGTCTCTCTCTGTCCCAAAAATAAATAAACGTTGAAAAAAAAAATTTTTTTTAAATAAAATGTTTTGAATTTTGAAAAGAAGTTCCTTTTCTTTTTTTTTTTTTTTGAGTTTATTTATTAATTTTGAGAGAAAAAGAACCTCTACAAGAGCAGGGGAGGGGCAGAGAGAGAGAGAGAACATCCCAAGCAGGCTCCCCCCCCCCCCCGTCAGAACAGGCCTGACTCGGGGCTGGGACTCATGAACCGTGAGATCAGACCTGAGCCGAAATCAAGGGTCAGTCAGGCGCTTAACAGACTGAGCCACTCAGGTACCCCAAACTCCTCTTCTTTTCAAAAATCTCCTTTACATACCCAAGAACCAACAACAGGTAGGAGTTGGAGTCCATATCCCCCCACTGGCACTTAAATTGTTTTGTTTTCGGGGTGCCTGGGTGGCTTAGTCGGTTGAGCGTCCAACTTCAGCTCAGGTCATGATCTCAGGGTTAATGGGTTTCAGCCCCGCATGGGGCTCTGTGCTGACAGCTCAGAGCCTGGAGCCTTCTTCGGATTCTGTGTCTCCCTCTCTCTCTGCCCCACCCCCACCCCCACTCACGCCCTGTCTCTGTCTCTCTCTCTCAAAAATAAACAAACATTACAAAAATTTTAGAAATAAATTGTTTTGTTTTCTAATACATCTTGGAATAAAAATCAAACTGGGGCATCAAATAGCAGATAAATATGCAGTCTCTGGACCCAGAGCATCTGGACTGGAAACCCAATGCCACTGCGCACCCAATCTGTGGCCCTGGGGAGGGTTTAACCTCACAGTGCCTTGGTTTCCTCATTACAATACTAGTACCTACCTCTTGAGGTACTACTGAGAATTTAATGAGTTAATACAATCAGAGTGCCTGCTTAGCGCCTGTCCTATAGCAAACAATACATGTTATTAAAATACTGGTCTGCCGCTGCCATCTAAGATCACCTCATATACCAGCAGACTTCTGAAAACAGTGAACTTGAGGATGAATTTTAATCCGTTAAGGGGGGGGGGGGGGCAGGGAGGAGAGCAAGTATGTAGTATAAAGAGTGGAGGTGGGGGCGCCTGGGTGGCTCAGTCGGTTAAGCGGCTGACTTCGGCTCGGGCCATGATCTCGCGGTCTGTGAGTTCGAGCCCCGTGTCGGGCTCTGTGCTGACAGCTCAGAGCCTGGAGCCTGTTTCAGATTCTGTGTCTCCCTCTCTCTGACCCTCCCCCATTCATGCTCTGTCTCTCTCTGTCTCAAAAATAAATAAACGTTAAAAAAAAATTAAAAAAAAAAAAGAGTGGAGGTGGGACTAGCATGTAACTGTGATATGTACCAGGAGGCGTTACCCCTGCGGCAACTGTCTGGGTTTGAAACCAGGAGAGTCAGCCCCCAGAGTTCTCCACTGGTCAGGCCCAGCATGAGCCCTGGCATGTCTTAGAAGGCCTGCTGGTTCATGCGGGACAGCTGGACGCCGGGCATGAGGGCAGCATGCCTTTATGGCTTCAAGAGAAGTAGGGAACAAGGGCTCACCTGGGAACCAGACCGCATGGGCTCCACAGCTGGCTCGGGAGCTGTTAGTCACGTGACCACAAGCCATCCCTTCCAGTCTCGGGCACCAGTTAGTTGTCCACACGCCAATGAGGGGGATGAGATGAAAATGTCTCTGCACTTTCTGTCCCCTCACACGCTACATCTCTGGGACAGGGTCAAGTTCCGGGCAAGTTCGCCCACCTTCCTCTGAGGGATAACAGCGGCATTTCTGAACAGGCCCAGGAAGCTGAACGACATAAAGGAAGTGCACGAGCCCCTCAAGATCTTTGATCTGGATCTTCTGCTTTGACCTACGGACCGGTCCCCTGGGTGCTTTCCAAGGGCCAGTAGAGCCATCTGTTCCGTGGCCCATTTTCCAGAGGACGAGAAGAAGAACAATTTCTCTTCGGAAAGGCCACCAAATGAACCCAACGTGCTGGCTGCCCACCCTACCTGCACGTTCTCATAGAGTAAAGGTGCTTATTAAAATGCAGATTCCTGGGCCCACTTGAAACCTACCAAATCAGAATTTCCAATGCAGAACCTGGCTGTCTGTGCTTGGACAACTTCCTACAGGGCGATTCTGATATAGAGTCCTATTTAAGAACTCTAGCTGCAAAGAATACCAAAGTCTGTTGCCATCCTTCTCTCATTTGGAAGGTACAAACAGCTGGTTGAACGTGACTTGGCCATCCATTACCCAGCTTGAGAGCCGGCTACATCGAGGCCCCTTGTCCATGCTGTGGGCCAGAGACCAATATGCCCCATCTGTTCCCTCCAGGGGCAGGCAGTGCATAGCCAGAGATGAGGGAGTGCAGAGTCAGGTCCTCAGACAAGTAACTGAAATACAACTCGGGTGAGAGGTACACTAGGAAATGGGTAAATATGATAAGCCATTATGGAAAGCAGTGAGATGAGGAGTATGGCCTTTGGAAACACAGAAAGCAGAGTTTGAACCCCCACTCTACTACGTACGAACAGTGGATTCCTGTGGGCCTCAGTTTCCTATTTTTTATAAGGGGGATTGAGGACTCAGAGACTTACAGATATCAAATATCAAATTATTGTACCCGGTACAGAATAGACACTTGGTGACCCCCTTTGCTTCTTGCCCTTGGACTTCACTAATGACACTCCGTCTGCCAGGATGCCACAGAGACAAAAACGATCTCTTATCAGGAGCTATTGTTCACTCTACTTGTCAGGGATAATAACATATCCATCTAGTTGTCTGAGAAAAGAGTTTGTTTTATTTCCCATTGTTAGGCTGAAAATAAGACTCTGTCCTCTGGGGATCTTGGGGGCTATTTGTTCTGGCCCTTCAGAGCGTTCTGGACCCCTGGGTGTGGCATGTCCTGGAAACAGAATACCTTGCTTTCCCATCGGGAGTGTGGTCCTCCCAGCTGTTCCTCCCCAACAGCGGAGTCTAGCATGGTCTGGGAGAGAGGCCAGCGTCTCCTCTCTTGGGGACATGTCAGTCCAAGATGCCAGGACAAATGGCCTTGTTTGTTCCCTGTCAACTGAGTCTATACCGTTTACAAAGGGCTTTCTCACGCATGGCCAACCCCACGACGATGTCAACGTGATGGTGGCGATGACACCTGAATGACTCTCTCCCTCACCTCCTCTAAATCTTTGCTGAAAAGTCACCTTCTCGACGAGACCTATCCTGACCACCCTATAAAAACTCAAGTCTGGGGGCGCCTGGGTAGCTCAGTCAGCTGAGTATCTGACTTTTGGTTCTGGCTCAGGTGAAGATCTCACAGTTTGTGAGACTGAGCCCCACATTGGGCTCTGGGCTGATAGCACAGAGTCTGCTTGGGATTCTCTTTCGCTCCCTTTCTCTCCCTCTCTCTCTCTCTCTCTGCCCCTCCCCCATTAGCTCATTCTCTCTCAAAATAAATAAATAAAGTTTAAAAAATTTTTTGCAAAAAAAGAGAACTGTAATCTGTGCACATCCCAGCACTGTCACCTTTCTGACCCCACTCCCCAATTTAAAATTTTCCTTTCTTGTACGTAACACAAGAATGCACCCTACAGACCATCTCCAGGCAGCACAGTTGGCCAAGGGCCTCAGCTGCTCTGGCCTGAAACCCATCGCTGAGTCTGAGTTGAGACCGCACCTTCCGAAGGCTGGCCCCAGCCAGCAACTGACTACACCCTCGAGACCGGGACGCCTCGTGTCCAGCTGGGGCTTGAGGGTTCCTTGATGGCCTGGCCAACCCAGGATGGCTCCACCCCGTCTTATCCCTCTCCTCACTCGGGATCAGACTTGCCTGGTGGTCTGACGGCCCATGCCTTCTCGGCAGCCCCCTACTTTCCCTCACCACAGCCGTTTCCTCTAAGAACTCCTCACATGTTCAATCCTGACTTGGAGGCTGCCTCTCAGAAGACCCAAACTAACTCTCTAGCATTTCTCTACTGAGGGCTTGGCATGTTATATTCATTTTATTTGCCATCTCCACCGACAAGAAGGCGCGATTTTTAAAAACTCTTGCGTTCACTGACGTACCCAGGCACCTAGAAAGTGCCGTTTCGTGAATATTAATTAAATAAACAATGCCCATTTTACAGACAGGACAATGAAGCCTGGAGAGGTTAAGTGACCTCGGCAAGCAGCTCAGTCAGTAAAAGCAGTGAAACCAGACTGGGACCCCGGGCTCCCGACACCCAGGCTCCGACCTGTCTTCTCTCCTCTCTCCCTAATCCGTCCTCCCGTGCCCTCCTCTCACATGTCTTTCCTCTGTTTCTCTACTTCTGGGCCGTTCTCTTTGTCCTTCATGATGTTGTTTGTCTCTCCCATGCTCAGTCTTTGTGGTGTGTGTGTGGCGTTTGGGTATGTAGTGTGTGTGATGTGTGTGTGTGTGGGGGGGGTGGTGGTATGTGAGTGTGCGGTGGGTGTGTGAAAGTATACATGCGGTGTGTGCTACGTGTATATGTAGTGTGGTGTGTGTACGTGTGTGCATACGCGTTATGTGTGTGGTGCGCTCGTGTGTCTGTGGGGTGTGTGTTTGCACGACTGCCTGTTGTGTCAGTACTGCTCGGGGATATGGGGCTGGGGGCTGGGCGGGGGGGGGGGGTCACAGGTGGAGACGGAAGGCCCCCGCGAAGGTGTGGGGCTAGGGGAGACCCCAGAGGAAGTGGAAGGACGGCCCGGGAAGTGACAAAAGACATTATCGAGCAAACGTGCCGACGGGGGTCAGTCAGATGATGGGCCCTGCGCCTCACTGGCCTCGTGACCTTGTCTCGGTCCCCGAGTTGTCTTCACCGAATCGTCGTCTGCACTTTAGGAACGCCAGCTCAGTGTCCTTCACAGGAGTAAAGCCCAGACGAAACCGTGGTAGGGACGTGCTTGGTAAGTGAGCGTCCGTAAGCGAGGACAGGTAGACACGGGTGACATGAGAATCCCAGCCAGGTCTGGGGTCTCTCCCTCTCCACGTTGACCACAGATGCTGCTGCCCACTGAGTGGCTAGAAAGAGGAAATACCTTCGGCCCGTGGGATTGGGGCAGCGGCAAAGAATTTCCGGACAGCGAGGGCAGCAAGGCTGGTGGAACAGGTGCCCGGGAAAAGCGGGGAGCGGGGAGGGGTCGCCTTTCTGGAGCGTGGGATCAGTTACCATGTGCCCAGGATGATTTATGCAAGGTCTGGAGGGCACACATGGGAAGGCAGAGGCATTCGACTCATGAGGACGGCAGGCGGTGGACAGAGCCCAGGGCAGAGGGACAGCGGGCCCGGTGTTGCTTGCAGGGACAGGCTGGGCACCAGCTATGCCTCAGCCATGAGGGACAAGAGTGGAGCTGCCCAGAGCCTTCCCAGCCCTGAGACTCTAGCTCTGGGCCCCAAGGAGGGATAGGCAGGAGAATGTGGGGAGCTGGTGTCCTGATTACCCTTTTCCAATCACCCACGGTAACAAAATGCAAAGTGCAGCGAGGATCTCACCTGTGCACCCCATCCTGCCCGACCCAGCTTCTGTCAACGTCACAGCACATGTGCTAAGGGGCTCACAGCCACCGGGGAGCAGAACCCTCCGGACTCAGCAGACAGTGTTCTCTCTGGGCCTCCAGGGGGGCTCCAGAACCCTGCACTGATTTACGGCGTCGCTCGGGGTCTCCCACCGGCTCCAAGTCAAGACGAGGGACGCTAACCCTGCCATGACTTGCTGAGGGGCAGGGAACACGGACAAATGAGCACGTTCACCACAAGGGGAAGCATGAGCGAGGGGCCCCAAGAAGGCGGCGATGCCCAGGCCCTGGCGGAGGTGCCCCTCCCGCTCACCAGGTGAGAAAACACACCCAGTGCCTGCCCGCCGTGGTCCTCACAGGGTGTGCGCGGTGCAAGTTGTCTAAGAAGGGACCCTTCATTACCTCCGTGATGAGCCTCCGCTCCCTCGGAGGGCTGAGGGGAGGATGGAATGGCATGGAGTTTGTGAAAGCGCTTTGACAAGCGGAAAGGTTCTGAGCAAGGTGGGGTGTTGTTAGCATGATATGAACCTGGGCCGTGGGACCCCAGGGGAAGCTGTCTTCCAAGTTGGCAAAGGGGAGATAAGCCAGAGGTGGCCACGTGACCCGAGCCTGCCTGCAACACCGTGTTGCTTTCTCTTTCTGAGCATCTTATTGACACTTTGTTGCCCTTGGTCTCAATTTCCTCACAGATACAACGTGGGGAGGGGCAGACAACTTGTCTCTTGCAGCTCAGCCATTCGGGGGATCCCATTCACACAGCCAGGTAGGAGCAGGGGTATCTTGCTGGAAGGAGCACAGGATTGCAGGAAACTCGGAGGCCGGCCCAGTCTCTGCCTCCAGCTCCTGTGGGACTTCCCAGGCCCCCATTCCTTCTTCTAACCAATGAGGGAACGAGGTTCACGCCAGCCCCACCGAGCCAGCATTCGGGGGCATCCCCCACCCCTCGAGTGCGGGCCCCGCACAGCCCGGGTACAACCACAAGGGACTCAGTTCCACACATTTGTTCTTATCTGGTGGCCTCCTGTCTTTGTCCATTCTTGGCTCCACTGTCGATTGGGGACGAGATAGCCAGGCACCAGACGAATCAAGTGCCTGCCTGCCCCCTCCCTACCCGCTTTCACGCTCTCCCTGCCCGGGGTCCACTCCGATGGGGCACACAACGGGGGGGAAAAAAGTGACATCTTCTTTCTCCAGCTTTACCGCCCGCAAGCATGCTCCCTACAGGGCCCACAGGAGAGTGTCACAACCTCTGTCTCTTCCTGTGTGTCTTCTCTGATGGCACAAACAAAAACTAGCTCTGTGGACTTGGGGGAGTGGGTGATGGGAGAAGCGACACAGAGAGCTTGGTGGAGAAGAGGCTGGGAACGCTCAGCATCCTGGAGATTAATCCACGCAGCCATTGATGAGGACCTGAGAGGAGGTCTCCACAGGTTCACGCACTCCGCAAGGCACTTCATGGCCTGGCCTGGCGCCTGAGCTTCCTGGATGTCAGCCAGGCCATCCAAGCCAGACCAAGATCAGAGAAAGGACACCAGTGGAGCCCCATAGATCTTGGGCCTGGGGGGATTTCATCCTGCTGAGCCATGGACTCATGGAGTTCCATGAGTCCTCAGAGCTCGCTCTTGCACAGGAACTTCCTCCACAGTGTCCCCTTCTGCTGGCCCTCGGGCCTCTGCTTGGCCACTCCCATTGACAGGGTGCTCACTACCTCACAGTGCATTCTGCTTCACAGTGGGACAGCCCTGGATGATAAAGCGAAATTGTACAGAATAAAGTGCCTGCCTGACCACTATCTCCCTCCAGCCTCCTTTAGCTCCATGACTGGGGCACCACTTGGGGGAGCTGGGGCACGACTTGGGGCCCCTTCTCTGCAACTGGCCTTGGCAGTTCTCCAGGAGAAAAGTACAAAGAGAAATGACCACCAGGAGAACCCTAAGGTGTCTAACTTTGCCAACAATAAGGAAGCACAAAAAAGAAACACTTCTTTAACCTAAAAAGTGGGCACAGGCCCCAACCCCATGCTCTTCCCGCCCTCCTGTGCTTGTCTTGTTTTTCCCCTCTCACTACACTCAGATAAAGTCATCAAGGAGGTGGAGTAAACAGAGGAAAAGCATGACCAAAACAGAACCAAATTCTGGGTTCTGGTCGCCTCAGTCTGCCAAAAATAACAAATGAACTAAAGAACCACGTGACCTTCACAAGTTAACGTTCTCCCTCTGGCATTCCTTGACTCATTCCCAGTGACCATCCATGGGTTTGGACTCTGGGTCACGGTATCTGATAGCTCCTCTTACCTCCTCACTAGAAGGGGGTGAGAATCATGGAATTCCTTCCTGGAACTTAAGGACTGCCCCATCTCCGCCACCCCATCTAGGCAAGGCCTGGGGGGTGGGGGTGGTCTCAGAGCTTTCTGAGAAGGTCTCCAAGTACGTGAAGAGCAAAACTGGGTCTTGGGTGCCATCCCAGGGTCTCTGCACTGTGAAGCATGTAGCAAAGACAACAGGCGGCCTGCTATCAGGAGGGCTCAGAAGGAGGACAGCCTCTATAAGTGCCTTGGAGACCCGCTGGGGCGCATTATCAGCCCGTGTGGGTCAACATATGCCATGGTAAAGCGGACAGCAGGGATTGGCAAATCCAAAGCCCCATAGTGACCCAGAGGCCAGCATGACCACAGCGCCATGCTCTGTCATCAAGATGCCGCGAGGGCATGGTTCACCGGATGGCGGCTTTATTTGCAGATCCTGGCTCCTGCTGGGCCCTCCTCCACCTTCCTGAGCTGCGAGTGTAAAAATGACTCAGGCCAAGACAGTTTTTCCATCTAAGCAGCCCAAACTACATTTGATGCAGATATCACCCTCCCAGCTCAATTCCCCAGGCCTTCCAGGCACTCTTAACCTACCTCACCATGTATGCTGAGGGACCCCCACCTTCTCTAAAGCCCCATCTTAGAAGGGGTAGCAACTGGTCCCACATGAGCACATGGCTGCCTTCCTGTGAGTACATTAGGAGTTCTGAAAGACCTTCCTGGCAAGAACTGTCCCCCTTGCTGGCCTATCACGGTGGGATAAACAGTCCTCTCCTCAATTCCTAAATGTAATTTGGGGAACCACCCCTCCCTACATGCCCAGTCCTATGTTTGGGCCCAATGCCTGACCCCACTGTCCTTCCTACTTCCACGACCAGGGCCTGACCAATCAAAGTCAAGGTGATGGCACACACCCTAAGGCAAACCCAAGACAAGAGCTTCTAAGTGAAACTGTTGCAAAAAGATACCTGCCATTGGAGATGCTCGGCCATCATTACCTAAGCTAAGAACTTTATTTGGTGTCCATTCTGTTACCTTAAAGAGAGGTCTCCCTGAGAATGGGGCCACTGCAGAAGAGAGCAAAGTGATAGAGAGAGAGAGAGAGTCTCAATGTCATTGTCCATCTGGAGCCAACCATAGCTTAAATGGCTCTCCCTCTGAGCTTTAGATCTCTGGTTAGAAGAGAAAGGGGCTGATACTGATCCCAACAGCTTTCCTGGAACCTCTTGCCTCTTTGTCAAGTGTGAGGAAAGTAAGCCCTCCATTCTTCTTTCCCAATAGGGCACTAAAAATCCAAGTCACCAACACCAGCCCCCAGCAGACTACAGAAAAATCCTCCTAAAAAGCAGAGACTGTGAGAGGACATAATGAATGGATTTAAGAGTGAAACAGCATGAATTTGGGAGTCTGGCAGATTTCTCTTGCTGTGAAACCATTGACATATTATGATGTACATTGGGAAGGACACCTTTTGCTTCATAACACAGATCATTCATAGATATACCACTGTAAAAAATTTCAACTTAATACCAAAAAAAAAAAAAGATTAAATCCTGAAAGCCCACCTTATGTTACCGTCTCAAATCCACTTCCTTTCCTAGAGGTAACTTTAGTGTCTATCCTTCTAGATGTTTTCCTTTGTATTTGCACAAATGCACACACACACACACACACACACACACACACACAGATAGTTTTCTTTTTTTTGTAAATGATGGAGCAGAAACCATATCGTACTATGCATTCATCACGTTATGTTACTTAACCCTGGGCATATGGCAGAAAATATTTCCCAGCTTCCCTTGCAATTAGGTTGGGAACATGGGACAAAGTTACGGACAGTGGGAGTGTGAGCAGAAGTCACATGTCACTTCTGGTCCAAGGCAATTATGTTGGGAATGCCTTCTCTGTGTTGCAACTTTGTCATCCCCATGGCCAAAAGTAAAAAATTCTGAAATTATGCGATTCCAAGATGGAGGTGGCATGGCCTCCTGGTCCCTGCTTGGAAGAAAGCCACACCAGGGAGTCAACGGACCCACCCTGGAGCGCAACCTGAGCAAGAAATAAGCTTTGGGAGGGGCCAGTCTCTCAGATTTGATGTTTATATGTTACTGAAGAATAGCCTAGACTATCCTAATACAAATAAAATCATACTGTTCCTACTTTTCCACATTTTTTTCTTCTTAATGGTATGTATCTGCACATCATTTATCCTGTCTTCATAGGGACAACATAGAGACGCTGCGAGGGGATTAAGTGAGAGCACTGAACATAAATTCTCTGAAACTCGGGTAACCCTTTCCTCTTCCTCTCCTGTATTCCCTCCTTATAGCACCAACTAATATTCCAAAGGAGGCCTGAAGCATTGGGATTTTCTTATTCCTCTTGGGAAACAATAGATTCTATGCTTTGAGATGTTCTACGAAGACATAATTTTCCCCATCACATCTCTTATGCTGGACCCAAAACGCCAGCATTAGCTATGTATTCCTTTGGGTCTGGAGTCCCTAACATTTTCTACAAATATTTCAAGAAATATAACACGCTAAACTTCAACTAGATAAGTGAGGATTCGTGGTCCACGCCGAGAACTTGCTCGTAACAGGGCATGGGGTGCGTAACAGAACACCCAGATAAGAAGATAAAAGGTGAAAGAAGAACACAAAGGCCTTTGATTCTTTACAACTCTATTTCATCCTAAAAGGCACATTTTTTCCAGGAGAGCTCTAGTGTTTGGTACAGCCTGTTGTTTCCAATTCTTGGAAAAGTGGTCACCCACGTAGGGAATCCCTGACAACACTCCATTAGCCAGAGTGTCTGAGTGACCAGAAGGCCCCGGGGATGTTCAGTTGGGAGGAGCAATGATGATGAATTCTGTCCATATTGTTTATGATTTAACAACTGGTTTATTATGTAGGATGTTTGGGTCACTCCTGGGAAACTATTTAAACAAATAATCTGCAGTTAAATGATCTAATAGAACAAGTGTTGTCAGGTTCTTGGAAGAGAAGCATGATCTAAAGCTATTCATAGATTCTTGGAATTGGAAGGTACTTTCAATATCTTCTAATAAGGTCCCTTTATTATAGCAGTGAGTAAACTGGGACCTAGAGAAGTTAAGGAACTTGCCCAAGGTCAAAATTTGCACTCTTCGTGCGTATCCTGACCTCCAAAGGGCTGACGTCATTTTCACCGCATTGACATTTCCCTGGTGTTATGGAAAGAGCACTGGAATGTGAGCCATAAGACCTGTTTCTAGTGCAGGCTCTGCCGCTCAGCAGTGCATGACCTTGGCCAAGGGGCTTAAACTTTCTGAACCAGGTCCACCGTACACCTCTGAGGAGCCTGCCAGTTAGATGACTCCCTTCATGCAGTCATTTCCTCCAAAAATTGCTGTAGTTCAGGCTTTGAGTTGAGAAAAACCACCTCCTCACAACTTTTCTGGCCAGGGAGAGGAGAATGGTCAACGGCAACCCCAACCATGCTCCAGCTGAGTGTGGGAAAGACCACTGACCTCAGAGATGAAACTAGGAAATCTATCCAGGAATCGCATGGGTACTGGCAGCTCCCTTTGGGGATGCTTAAATGCTAGGCATCATAAACTCACTTAGGTATCCATCCAGCATCTCTCACCCCTTTCTCCTCCCTGGGAGGCTCTGGTTTTGTTCAAGTGTCTGCTCCCCCTCACTTGTTCCGCGTGCCTTCGTATGTGGCTTCCAAAGACACTACCTCCATCATGGCAGTCTCATCTCCCTCACCAGTGTTTCGTTTAAGAACTCAGGTTGAAACCATTCCGCAAAGAGCATTCCCTTAACAGCTGTTACTTTATTTGTCCAGTGATAGGCACATGACTACATAGGGCGATCATGTAGAAGGAAACAACTTTTATTCCATGCTGGGGAAGGCCTTCTATTCCATGCTTTCCCTATCTGCCTGTATGTGAAATAAGAAAGCATATTGCCCCGAGTGCCGCAAGCAGCCATCTTGAAACCATGAGGGCAGATGACCAGAGTCAAGACCAACCTTTAGAGGGGAAAATGGTTGAGCACATCACAAAGAAATGGGTCCAGATGAGTGTCCCTTCCTTGCAGTCCTCCCTACCTCTAGATTTTCTCGATGTGAGATTTTATAACATTTTTTTCATGTTTATTAATTTTGAGGGAGAGAGAGACAGAGTGCAAGCAGGGGAGGGGCAGAGAGGGAGACACAGAACCTGAAGCAGGCTTCAGGCTCTGAGCTGTCTGCACAAAGCCCGACCTGGGGCTCGAACTCACAAACCGTGAGACATGACCTGAGCCCAAGTCGGACGCTTAGCCGACTGAACCACCCAGGCACCCCTCCATGTGAGAGTTTTATATGTCTCTATCATTTAAAGAAGTGTGAGACTCTGTCTCGTGCAGTTGGAAACATCCTCACCAATAAATGAGGTCAATTAAAATACATCTAAAAGAAGACAAGTTCCTGGAAATCATGGTGTGTCCTAAATGGGGTCAAGAGATTGCCTCTAGCACCATACCTCTCCTGGAAGCACCAGGTCCCACATGCCGTGCTGCTGAGAGGTCACATTCCATGCTGCTTCACATTCCTTATTCCTTTGTATCTCTGGAACAACCCCAAGGACTGAAATTTGACCTAACGTGTCAGGTCTTATAAACGTCTGAGGAGCTTGGCCAATGTATTCTCTAGTCCTCAGTTTCTGGATGTAAACTAGGTTGATGCTACTTGTCTACATGACCTTCCCTGTCCACCTAAGCCCACTGGCCATTTCCAAAACCTCACCCATTTCCCTTCTGCTCATCCCCGCTCTGTTCCCCCGAACCTTTCAAGAAAGAGTAGAGTCAGGTTTGGAGGGAAGGGGCGGGATGGAAGTCATGGCACTAGGGCCACCACCTGCAAAGACACGGTCTTGCTCTATGGATGGCCAGAACCTCTGAGACATAATAAAATTCATTCAGATGGAAGTGCATCACCCTTCTGCCTCTAGCCCACCGCCTATCAACACCTTGTGGAATGGGCCGAGGGCTCCAGGCCTACCGCGTAGCCGTCTCCCAGTCCTTTTGGCCTTTGGAGCCCCATGAATTCCATCCCAGGGCCCAAGAAGGGGCTGGAATGCAGCCGGTCACTTCCGCTTCTCCCCTGAGAACTTCAACCAGGTACAGACTAGACCCGGTCCTGAGAATGGGGACTCCGTCCCCCCGCCCCACCTCCGAGTGGAGAGGTACACCAAATTGCACCGTGTGCAACTCTTGCTTTCCTCACCCATCACTAAATGTCTCAGCCCGGGGTCCCTGAGTAACAGTGAACACAGAAGACAGACTTGCAGGGAGTGAGAGATCCAACCACATCGCGTAACGGAGACTGAGAGGCAACTTGTGAGTCTCCTCTTCACCAAGGGTGGGTGAGGCAATCGCTTTTCTTTGACCCCCAGCACGGCATCCCCAGACGGTTTTCTATTCCCTTGGGACAAGACATAACAGCATTCACATGCTTTATGTGAAAAACAAGGAGGTTGGGGGAAAAGAAATCGCTGAAGTCGCTTCAGACCACATATTCTTTGTTATAACCTCTCCTAGAAAGGAATTCATGAGACTTCTGGAATGTAAGATGGGAGCCAACAGGCCGCTCTCTGGCCTCAGTATCTTCCACTGTTCGGGGAGCTCTTCCTGTCTGCCAGGGTCTTCCCAGAATCACAGGAGGTGAGTAGATGGGTGAATGAAGCCTAATCATTCTGTCTCATTTTCTTATGTGAATGGAATGGAAACATTTCTTTGGGTCTCTCTCTCTCTCTCTGCCTCCGGGGAGTGTGAGAAGGGGGTGACTTCCCACCCTTGGTCTTCCCTCCATGTTCTGCCTCCAAGCTCAGCATTCTCTGGGACTTGTGGGGTCTCCCCAGTTGGGAAAGACAACCCAGGCCTCAGAAATTATCCCCGCCTGCACAGGGCAGTCTCCACCAGCGCTCTGGGAGTTGTGTCTTTCACACGGTGCTTTCCTGCCCCCGGAGCGGCTGTGGGTATTTGCACCAGACCTTGGCAGTTCAGTTGTGGGTCACGCAGGCCCCGCACACATCCTATGGGCTGCAGGTTCCCAGGATCAGGGCGCCTGTCAGCCAGCTCCACCTGGCTCCTGACGGCCTTGGAATGCATGGACAGGTTGGGGGGGGGGGGGGGGGGGGGGGCCCCCCCCGGGACATCTCCTTTTCTTCGCTTTGTACGCTTTTCTCTCTTTCCAGCTTAGCAGACCAAAGTTCAAGTCAGGGTCAGGGAAAGGGGCTGCTAAGATTTCAGACCCAGAAGGAGCTGAGAGCCAATCTGGGCCCTCTGTTTAAAGACATCGTATAGGACATTTTCTCATTTTTCCCAGCAATCACTTGCTAGGTACCTACTACGTGCCAGGCTCTGTGTAGAGGGCCAGGGGATCCCGGGACGGGTCCCGTGAAGCCTAGAGCAAGGGGACAGACACACCGATGTGACAAAGCTCCTAACCATGGTGTGTGCATGGGGCTGTGAGCTCCGAGAGAAGTGACCGGAGCTAAGAAAGGCTTCAGAGGTGTGTGCCACTCTAAGGCAGGGTGATTAGGAAGGAATACTCTCTCCATCTGGAAGCAGAACCCACCTATGAATCAGACACGATTTCTCAAACAATCTTCCGCCTTGTTCCTAATATCAAGCTTCACATCTTGTCTCTGTGGATGGAGCCCTGGAGCTATGCAGGACACAAGACCCATGTGACCCCACACAGCAGCACTGTCTGATGGCTGGCTTGGAGCAGCATTGTCTTTCTCCTTCTGTTCCGGCCGTCAACAAATCAATGTCAGTTACATGCCTACTACGTACAATGTTTGGCAATTGGGTGTTTCATTTATTTGGTTGTAGCTCCATCAGACTATAATTTCACGAGGGCAAGAGATCAAGTCCGACTTGATCCCTAACCCCAGACCTGTGCACAGCACGCACAGGTTCTCAGTAAATGTTTGTTGAATGAATAAACAAAATGTTGCAACCGACACCAAGACTGACAGTCAGGCCAGTAAAACTGTGACCTCAGCCAATACTTGTCTCTGCCTTTCTTCTACCTTCCCCAAGCATATGATACCCACCCCAGATCCACACATAGGGTGGGCATGGTTAGCAAAACTGGGAGAGAATTTTTTTTAATGCTTATTTATTTTTGAGAGAGAGAGACACACAGACAGAGACAGAGACAGAGTGAGAGCAGGGGAGGGGCAGAGAGAGACACACACAGAATCTGAAGCAGGCTCCAGGCTCTGAGCTGTCGGCACAGAGCCCGACGCGGGGCTCGAACCCACAAACCACGAGATCATGACCTGAGCCGAAATTGGACACTCAACCAACTGAGCCAGCCAGGGGCCCCTTAACTGGAAATTCTTACCGGGAGCAGCACCTGGGTGGCCCAGTTGGTTGAGCGCCCGACTTCAGCTCAGGTCGTGATCTCGTGGTTTGTGGGTTCGAGCCCCGCATCGGGCTCTGTGCCGACAGCTCAGAGCCTGGAGCCTGCTTCGGATTCTGTGTCTCCCTCCCTTTCTGCCCGTCCCCGGCTCATGCGTTCTCTCTCTCTCTCTCTCTCAAAAATAAATAGACATTAAAAAAAAATTCCAACGGTGGGCATCGGGGCAGGGGAAGCTGGGAAGGCCAAGACATATAATCACAGTACATACTTAATCCTTTTTCTTCTTCCTGGCTTCCCCTCCTTCTGTGCCTAGGGCCTAACCTAGGGCCTATTTTCACCAATCCTTGCCAAATTTAAAAAGTTGGGTGAGGCGTGCCTAGGTAAGGGCTTACCTCATTAAGGAGTGTTTGCACCTAGGTAGAGGGCTCTGAAATTGAGCGGTTCAGCCAAACTTAAGTGGAGATCCAACCAGCGAAGGTTCTGCACCAAATACCAGCAAATCAGAGATAAGTAAGACGTCTTTCCAAGGATAAAATACATTACACAAAAATACAAAGCCAAACGCTGCAAGTCTAAGAAGCCTACAGAGGAAGGTTGAGGGTCTGGAGGAGGGAAAGCTGGAAGAATCCAGGAAGCCTTTGCAGGACAAGCGGCATTGAGACAGATCTTGCCATTTGTGCGGGCATAGATGGTGTGGGCGGGGCATTCTGAGTGGAGGAAAGAACATGAACAAAGATGGAGAGATGCCTGGTCCATTTTTTGCTTTCTGCTAGGAACTCAGTATACACAGAAGGCACCAGCACAAAATGTCAAAAATAATAGCAATAGTAGCTGGTACTTACTGAGCTCTTACTCTATAGCAAGCACTTTACGTTTAATGTTGATAGCGAGTGTTACTTGTCCCTTTTGACGGATGGAAGGCACTGAGGCATGGAGAGGTTAGATGATTCGCCCAAGTTTGCATCTCTCTTAAATCCAGATCATCTGAAGTGCCATATCATATCGCAAATAGACTACTGCTTTGGATCGTGTTTCTCAAATTATGTTCCAGGGAATGCTGATCTTATAAAATAACAGCTTCCCCATGCTCCCACCCCACCCCCCAAAAAAATGCTTCTAGGAAACCCTCTATACCGTCCGCCCTCTGGGAGAACTGCTATGCACAATTATTTATTAAATGACTTCTGATAACTCCTATTGTAAAGAAACATGCTTCACTTGGTCTAACCCAGTGTTTTCCAAATGCATTTCACCAGAAAACTCCACAATCGTGCAGCACTGATCGAGGACCTAAGGCACAGCGGCCCATAGAAAACTCAGAAAATACTGCCTCGGGACACTATTCCTCTCCCCTCACTTCCCTCCTTGTAGAAATTAGATCTTCTCTAAACTTTATTCTGGGGTTTTCCAAGTGCTTTAGCAAATATCATAACATTTGAAGATTTCAAGCTATCTTTCAAATTTTCTTCCTTTTTCTTCTTGGAAACAGAGCCCCAAGCAATCACAGTTACGTAGGTGTATCTCAGAAAGGTAATACTCATGTCTTTTATTCAGATCAGAAGGGTGAAAGATTCTAGTACTTTAAAAAAAGAGGGAGAGAAATCCCTTTCTTCTAACAGATTTTATCAGTTTCTAGGAATTGCTTAAAATGTGCTTATAATAGTAAATGTCAAAGATTAACACTTCTCAACTCCCTTAAGAGGTCACCTGCCAGACATTTATTCCGATACAAAGTACTTTCTGTGAAGGATTGCTTTACAAGGAACACAAGTAATTTAAAGTAAAATACTCTAAAAGAACACGAGAGTTGTTGTTTTTGTTTTGAATAGAACATTTTAATAGCTAAATGGCTTCCCGTCCCAGAAATAGTTGTATTCAAAAACAGAGCTTTGCTGAATTCCCAGGAATGGCTCCATAATATGGGTTTCGAGCTGCAGGAGGAGTATCTGGGGAGGGGAGGGATGTTATTTTTATCCTTCAAATCACTCCACGTAGGCAATCGCACCTCTGTCTCTCAGGTTTGTTGGGATCTTTCTCCTCTTCGTATCTCCTTCTGAATTCCTGGACTTGGTGGGCATTGAAATTTGAGTCCCGGCTCCATCGCTAAGTCACTGGGTAGTGTTTCTTAAACGACTTTTATCTCAGCCTCGTTATCACTAATTACAAAAGAACACTGTTTGATAACGCTGTGTTGTTGTGAGAATAAAACTGGAACAGGTGCGAAGTCCCTAGCACCCTGCCTGACACACAGCAGGCACCACGAAAGTGTTAGGCTGCAGATAGACACTTGCCTTGGCAAACTGCAGGCACGAAGGGCAACCAGAAGCCAAATGTTGCCTCAGCGGCTCCAGAGCGTGGCCTCGGAGGTTTCCATTTAACACGGAAGAGTGAGTGCAGGTTTGTCCTCCCAACTCACAACAACCCGAGAGGAGACTCAGGAAGGCCACTGGCTCACCAGCCAGCCCCATGTCTCTAGCACCGCATCCCAGTCATTCCACGATGGCAGCCATTTGCACCACGTGCTAGGGTGCCTGGCCCTCGGAAAGGGAGGCTCAGGGAGTCTTCATTGCTTCTGCTCCTTTGCAGTCGTGGCCACAAAAATCACACAAGAGAGTGGGCACAGAGAGAGGCTTAGTAGACTGGGATGGGGGCAGGGGCCAGGAAGCAAGCATGTTCTCAGCCAGATGCCAAGTTCAGTAGCTGGAATAAAAACCATCCTAACCCCTAAGACCCAGAGGTCACCATCTAGAAACGGAAAACCATCCCCAATAAATTGTTGCCAGCCACAGTATCTCTGGATTGCAAAAGAAGCTGGATTGCCTGAGTTCGGCCTTAGTTGCTCCTTTTCACTGCCCCCCATTTTCATTCCTTAAGAGGATAAAAAGCTTTTGCACTACTAGTTATTCATCTGAAGAAAACAAAAATGCTGATTTGAAGGAGCACATGCACCCCAATGTTCATAGCAGGATTATCAACCATAACCAAACTATGGAAAGAATCCTAATGTCCATAGACGGATGAATGGATAAAAAAGATGTGGTATATATATACAATGGAATATTACTCAGCAATCAAAAAGAATGAAATCTTGCCGTTTGCCACACCGTGGACGGAACGAGGGTGTATTATGCTAAGCTAAATAAGTCAGTCAAAGACAAATATCAGATGATTTCACTCACGTGCGGAATTTAAGAAACACAACAGATGAACGAACATAGGGAAGGGAAGGAAAAATAAGATAAAAACAGAGAGGGAGGGGTGTCTGGGTGGCTCAGTCGGTTCAGCGTCTGACTTCGATTTGGGTCATGATCTCATGGTTGTGGGTTCGAGCCCCGCATTGGGCTCTGTGCTGACAGTTCAGAGACTGGAGCCTGCTTTGGATTCTGTGTCTCCCTTTCTCTCTGTTCCTCCCCACTCATGCTCTCTCTCTCTCTCTCTCTCTCTCTCTCTCTCTCTCTCTCAAAGATAAATAAACATTAAAAAAAGAGAGAGAGAAGGAAGCAAACCATAAAAGACTCTTAAATACAGAGGACAAACTGAAGGTTGCTGGAGGGAAGGTGGGTGGGGCGATGGGTTAAATGGGTGATGGGCACTAAGGAGGACACTTGTTGGGATGAGCACAGGGTGTTATATGTAAGTGATGAATCCCTGGGTTCTACTCCTGGAACCCATATACACGGCATGTTAACTAACTTGAATTTAAAACATTAAATAACTAGATAGGTAGATAGATAGAGAAAGAAAGAAAGAAAGAAAGAAAGAAAGAAAGAAAGAAAGAAAGAAAGAGAGGCTTTTGGACCCAAGTGGCAACTATGACTTCCTGGAAGGCGGGGATGGGTTGCTGTGACAAGTGTGACCTTACCCCAGCACAGCTCTTCAACAGCTTTATCCTAAGGCCTGCCGGACCGCAGCCCGCCGTTGCTATTTTGTTCCCCTTGGTTTCCAGAGGCTGGGCTCTGTGGGCAAAGCCAGATCAGCAAGCGCCTGCCTCGACTATGGACCCCTCCACCCTTCCGGCCTCCACTTCGCATCCCCCAGCCTCAGGGATAGGCCCTCTTCTCCTCCCCGTGTTCCTCCAGAAATCCCCCGGGTGGTCTCAAGTGTCACCTGCAGCCAGAGCTCCCGTCTGGCCTGCAGGGTTTTGCGCAGCCCCTGAGCCCCAGTCACCCCGGGCCCACCAGAAAGCTGAAAGGCCTGGTGTTGCCGACGGGAGGATGACGGGTCTGCCGGGCTGAAAGCATTCCAGTCTCCCACATTCAGTAGGAAGAGGTGCGTGGTGGGGAGGAGAGGTCACTAATGTCGATGGTTTATGTTTTCCCAAGCCAGCATTCCTTGCAAACAGCTGTGTTTATACAAAAGCGGGGAGAGGGAGAGAGGGAGAGAAAGGTCAGTGTCCTGGGGATGACATCACTCTGTCCCGTCTGCTTCAGCTCCGACCCCGGGGGCAGGACGAGGTGGGCCGTGAAAGTCACGGCAGGCTGGCACTCGAGTGTTTGTACGTGCATGTGTTTATTAGATATATAATCTCCCCACTCTCCACTCTGTGCCCTCGCCACTCCCTCCCAGAGCATCCTAATACATTTTGCAGAACACAGGTTTCCCTAGAACAGCACCCTCCGAGGAAGGCCAGATTTGGGGGCTCGTGTTCACTCCTTCTAATCTCTTTAACAAACCCCCCTCACTGAAGGAAAGCCTGACAGGAGGCAGAGTCATTAAAGTGAATTAAAATGCATCCAAGAAGAGATTAGCCCCCAAAGCCATTCCCATATCAGACAAAGGCCCCTTTCATGCAGACTCCAGCCGCTTGGAGCCCTGTAAGCAGAGATTAGGGAACAAATTCTCAGAACCCAGAAGCCCTGGGTCCTCGGGCCCCGGGCCAGCACAGCCTACTCCGGCTCGACCTTAAGAACTCAGCTTCTGCCGAGGCCACATTTGGCTTCTGAAGACTCGGATGGAGAGGGAGGGGGCTCCACGGGGGCAGATGTAGCCCCCCTCCCCTGAGCCGGGTCTGTCCCTAACACACCTCAGAGGCACAAGGCCCTCACCCCTTCCCGTACCTTTTCAGAGGACGTGATGGTAATCCCAGCCTCCTGCCTCACCGTTTCAGGTAGGATGTCCTTGCCCCCCCCCACCCCAGGGGTACAGGCACAGTCCCTTCTGCGCGCCCCCACCTCATCTGCAGCCGCCTCGCTGAGCATTTCTTTTGCGTTGGGCTGAGCATAACACGGTGTGAACACAGAGAGATGGCCAGAGTAAGATCCCTGCTGTGAAGGCACCTACTGGATGATTGAAGAAGACAGAGACGTTAAGCGCGAGCACATTAACTATCATACGGACCTAATGCAGGTTGTCTGCAAAGATGCAGGAGGCTCATCAAGCACCATCAATTCCATACCTGGAAGGCTCAGGACGACGTCATATTGAAAGTGACACACGAGCCGAGTCTTGAAAGGGGAGGACGTGTTCGCTAGGTAAACTTGGGCTGGAGATGGGGGAGGCAGGAGGAGGGAGAACATTCCAGGCCAAGGGTGCCGCGCGACCAAAGGCACTGAGCATGGCAGGGCATGCCGCCCTAAGGTTCTTCACCAGAGGAGCGGAGCATCGGAGGAGCAGTCCTGCGAGAGGTGACGTGAGAGGTCCACGGGGGGCCGGGTGGGAAAGGCCCTTACGCACCAATCTGCGGAGTCTGAAGAAATGTAGTCTTTGAACTTTGGAGTTGCTGGGGGATTTTAAGCAAGCGACGGTCCGTAGTCAGCCGTGCTTTTAAGATAGATCACTCCGGGAGATGTCCAAGGCTGGCTGCAGGGGGACCAGGTGGAAAATTTCTCTTAAGAACCCAGAGAAGAGTTGGTGAGATTTGATGGGTGGTGGTGACAACGCGGGTTGGTGAGAAGGAACACATATTTAAGGCATACCAAAGGGAGAGCAAAATAGAAAAACGGCCTTAATCTGATACGACGAGTGAGGGAAATGGAAGACTCTAGAATGATTGCAGGACCTGGTGGCTGGAGGGTGGTCAGTCTCCAAAACAGGGGTTTCAGGGGAAGAAAGCTGCTGGGGGGAAGACACCTGCCCCGTCTTGGGCATGAGCTCCAGCCTCTCAGCCTTCCCCCCACTCCCCCACCCCCCCCCCCCCCCCTCCCCGGCTTCAGCCGAAGTTTCAGCTGCCGGTTCTGGGCCCCGGCCACCAGTTCAGAGCGGGTGCAGCCTGGCTCCACCTCGGCCTGGGCTCTTTCCCTGGGATGTCTGTTCTCTGGCCTACAGTGGTGTGCATGCCTGATGAAACGGTTGGGCACCCACATGTATACAACCCAGAAGCACAGGAGAACTAATGCCCACGGGGCACCCAGTAGGTGATGAGAATGATGGGAAATGCTTCCCCTTCTCAGAAGGGTCACCCCATTGTCCATGGCCAACTTGGCAACCTATCTTTGTACTGGATCCTGTGCTGTATCTCCTGTTGCAACCTCCTTTGCTCTCACTCCTCCTTGGAGTCCCAAATAAACTATCCACATATGGGATGGTTAATTTTATATGTCAACTTGGCTGGGCCACAGTGCCAAGATATGTGGTAAAACATTTTTCTGGGTTTCAGTGAGGGTGTTTTTGGAGGAGATTAACATTGAAATCAGTGGATTTGAGAAAAGTGCCTAATGCAGGTGGGCCACATCTAATCAGTTGAAGGGTCACATAGCGTAAAAGACTGCCCTCCCCCAAACAAGAGGGAATCCTGCCAGCAGATGGCCTTCTGCTTTGCACTGCAGTATCAGCTCTTCCTGGGTATCCGGCCTGCAGGTCTACCCTGGGATTTTGAACTTGCCAGCCTCCATCGTGTCATGAGCCAGCTCTCTAAAATCGATCTCTTTCAACAGGAATGTGGACTTGGGAGTCACCCATCTGCAAATGGTACTAGAAGCCAGAGGAGGCGTAGAGGGAAAGAGATAGGACATAGATCCTTCAAAGACTCAAAAAATCATTATGTTAGATTCCCGGTCTTCACCCAACATAAATGAACTCAATTGCTTTGTACCAACTTATTTAAATGTTTTGAAAGAAGGGGGAAGAGGGGATATCTCATTAAAATAAATGAAAGCGCACTGTGCCCATAAAGGATGAGCATCACCAGGGGGATCACAATCTCAACCTGAGATGTTTAAAAACCATTGCACTCTTTTCCCTGCTGATCCATATGAAGTCCCATTGCCTGCAGCCCCCAGGTGACAGTGATCACTACAGCGGGCTAGACTTTTAGTCCCTTTTCCATATTGGCCACATCATCCTAGCCCCCAAAGCAGATGGAAGGCATGGCTTTGTCTTCTGGAATAGAATTATTTTTCATTTTATCAACCCCTACTCCAAGGCTCCTCAATGGCCACATTCTTCACTCTGGCCCCACGGCATCCTGGCACAGACAGGGGTGGGAATGGCAACAATGAAGTTCGTGTCCTGGCTCTAATCACTGATTCTTCCTGTGCGTCACTTCCCTTCCCTGGCCTCAGTCTTCTCACACAGGAAATGGGCGAGTTGAACCAGCCGCCCCTTAAGGTTCTTTTTGTATCTAGCATTCTAAGATGTCACATGCTTACTCCCAGCATGTCACTCCCTTTCAGAGAAGCTTGCGGTAACTCCCATGATGCTCTTCTCTTCAGCATTGGCTTTCAGGCCGTTTTATCGGCTGAGCAGCATGTGTTCAAGTCAACACCATGCACACACACACGGCACCTACCACATACATCTATATGCACGACTCCATGGTCTGTGTCCACTCCAGTATCCCTGCCCCCACATGGCCTTCCTTGCCTCTTCTGTCTTCATTGGCATCTGCATAGGAAAGTTCTGGAGCGGGCTGCAGATGTAAAAGCTCAGGGACAAGAAAAAGGCAACAAGTATGCCAATGAATATTTAAAACACATTTCCCCCAACCTACCCTTTAAAAACTGAAAAAGCTATTTGACTTAGCGACTTCATCAGCCATCAGGGAAAACCCTTTTCTTATTTAGTTCTTGGAGGAATTTTGACACACTTTCATCTTGTAATTATTTGTACTGATTTTAACACCTGTGCACATTCTGCAGCCTCCGACACTCTTCTGTTGCTGACGCTGTACAAAACACTGAGAGCCTGCATTCATGGGCCAAGAATCTCACTGGTCATGTTCACAGGGGAAGGAAGCCATTGCCTCCAAGATGGAGGCTCACTGACATGGCCGCGCCCTGAATGTCTCCAGGATCATGCCAGGAGCCCACTGGCCTCTGATCACCCCATCGGAAAGACAGAGCTCACTCCCCCCCCAAGTGTTTCTCTTTCAGACTCATGTTTTCTTCCTTCAAGAAAACCTATTTGCAAATATATCCGTTTACACTTTTGTTCCATGTTTTATTATCTAGCCGGACTATAAGACCCTCATGGAAAGGTACCCGTTGAACCACAGCACCCCAGCCCCAGCATATAATAGATGCTCCACAAATGCTTCCGGAACGTGGATTCGTGAAGCAGCTGGGCCAAAAATACAAGACATTAAATCTTATGACAGAATTAACAACCCCCAAGCTTCAGCTGTGCTCTCACTTGTAGACTGAGAAAATTAAAATGGGCTGAAAAACATCCAAGTTCTGAGGGCCGTGAGGTCCTGGAACAAGTTGAAATAGAAAGAACAGCACTGGACTAAGAGCCAGGAAGTCTGAGTTCAAATACCGGCTGTTTCTTTATCAGTATATGACCTTGGGCAAGTATCTTATTCTTTGTCTCTATCTCCTATAAAAAGAGGAAATTATACCTGATCAGTGTTTTTTTGAGGTTTCAGGACTTCATTTTTTATATACAGCAGATCAAAGGAGCATTTCAGTGGCATACAAAATTTCTTAAGTTCTAAATGTATAATATTTACTTGATTTTTCACACGAACAATGGGACTAATGAGGTTGCTTCGATGAATACAAAAACATCAGATCCAGAGCTATGGACAAAAGCTGACACTTTATGATCAATTTAATTACACCCTATCAAAATTCAGGTTTACACAGACAAACAGTTGAAAAGTGGTTACTCCTCAGATAACCCTGTCTGATTTCCAACTGTGTGCCCAACAGAGTAATCAGGGATGGCAGAGAATGGTTAGCCAGTAGACTACATTTACCAGAGTCCCTCACAGTGAGATGGGTCCGTGGGACGTATTTCCAGCCAATCGCACATGAGCGGAAAGATGCTCACAGCCCCCACCCTCAAAGAATCTCTGAGACAATTTTCTGTGTTCTTTGCTCTTCTGCTGGCTTGATAGAGAGGGACACAGAATGCCTGGAAGTCCTAGGTGAGAGCCACAAGATGGAAGGAGCCTGGGCTCCCACACCTCTGCTTGAAGGAAAGCTGGCCCACATTCAGAAACACCTGTCTTAGGCTTTATTCTTTGAATGTACTTAATCCATGATGTTATTTTTTTTTTTTTGCTGTAATTAGCATTACCCTAATTACCCGGCAATACAAATGAACTTTTTAAGGTTCTCAAATGCATTAAGATGTGGTCTACGATACGTGTCATTTTAATGGGAGCTTTTAAAATAGTTGTATGTTTTTCAGAATGAAATGTGAATAAAAATAATTGTTTGTCATACCCCTGAAACTCCTTTATGAGGTCCCAGGTCTTTATGAAACGTATTTGAAAATTCCTGGGCCAGGACTAGAGGCTTTCAAAGATGCTTTCTCGAGCCAACGTATTATTGTTGAGTTGTATTGGTCTTTATGAAGAGGAATTAGCTCCTTTTGCCTCTCAAATAAAACAGCATATCTAAGAAACTCCATGGACATACTTGGTATTTCTAGCTTAATTGTTGCATATTTTGAGGGGGAGGTTCCTTCCTTAGAGAACTTTGGTTCTAGGATCTTCTTTCTTTTAGATGTAATATGCTAAAAATGGCCTGAAAATCTGTCAAGCGATGACATAAGTTGTCTGGAAGGTCTTTCAAAGCAAAGGAAAAATTAGAGCCATTTTTTCATGGGTTCTATTTATATGCAAATGCATTAATAAATGGCACTTTGATAAATCTCACAATTACTAACAAGAACAGAAACAAGCGAGGCCATTTTCTTCTGCTGTGGTCTTTCTTTAGGAACCATTAATGCTCAGAAGCTGGGGGATTACCACAATGACCTCCTCAGTGTGCGGTCACGGTAATAAATGGATGCCAGGCCACAGATCAGAAACTCCCCGAGCCACAGGGAAACCCAGCCTTAACCCGCAGGCAGGACAACCCAGGAACTTTTTCTAGACGCAGAGCGGGGCCAGTCACTGAAGGAGACGGAAAGAGAATAGCAATGTGGAAAACCTTGACATTTCCTAGATTCTAAATTTATCTCAACTTAGTAATGTTCACCTCTGGGGACAGTAGTATGCTATCAATCTTCAGGGAGTTTAAGACCTCAAAGGGCCAAGTATCATCATTGCCTGCCAAGCTTGAGAGCCTTGAAAAGAGGTGTTAGCCTAAAGGGTAAGGGAGAGATTCAAAGACACTTTGGATTGAGGCATCCCTGAGTTTGAATCTAATGCTTTTCATGCTGCTGTGTGACCTGAGGCAAGTTACATAACCACCCTGAGCCAGCCAGCAGCTTATAGTGTAAAATGGCAACTAGACAGGAGCTCGGGGTCCAACCTGGCCCAGCCCTGAGAACCCATGCCCAGCCGCAGGCCTCTGATCCGCATTCAGCTTCACTTTGCCCCATGGTTCTAAAGCACCCTAAGTGCAGAAACTCCCAGAAGGAGAGGATGCTCTGTCCTTGCAGGCCAGAGACTCAGAAGCCACTGAGTCCTTGCCCAAGTTATGTGGTAGAAAGGGAGGGGTTGTTTTCCTTTTTTTTTTTTTTCTTTTTCTTTCTTTTTGTTTTTCTTTTGCAACACACTTGAGAAGCTTGGAGGAAAGAAGCTTTGTGAGCCCCTGCAAAGATGTAACTCTAGATGGCCTCCCAGCTGGGCCCGGCCTGCCAAGTGTCAAGCTGGAGACCACAGGGAGAAGGAGGGTTTCCGCACAAAAGAGGCATGGGGCTCCGGGAGCAGATGATTCAAGAGTCAACCAAAATAAACTTGTCACAGTCTGAACGCTAGGACAGGCAAAAACTAACTCCCAGTGCAGAAGGCCTCCCGTCTCCTGGGCCAGACTGGAGACTGGTGCTTGGAGAAGTAGTACAAAGTGGCTCCTATCCACTCTCCACTACATGGAGCTGGCCTCTGCCAAAATGTCAGAAGACGATGCGGCACGGCTGACACGTCTTTCTGACTCTCTGGCCGCTCTGGTCTGTCCTACCTCATCATGCCTAAGTCCCAAGGTCTGACAATGGAAAAAAAGGAACCTCACTGCATTCTCCCTCCATAGAGATTGTATCCCTATTCTGCTGCTGTTTTATTTCTCAGGCCAGTCCCTGTACCGGACTCAGTTTGCTTTCTCTCCGCGTTTCCTTGGCCCCGTCTGCCCCCAGACCTCAGTTGCTTGCACAGTGGAGAGCCCCTCCTGTCACGACTCTATCACCTCATCTTCTAAAAGCCCCTGCTGCCTCAGCCTCCTCCCAGAGCAGGAGCTGGGCTTCGGTGTGGCCTCGAGCAGGCCTGTTCTGGGACGAGACTCAGCAACTCCAGCACCCAGGTCTGATCTGGCTGGATTCGTGGATGCTCTGCCTTTCCCAGCAGCCCAGCAGCTCCCTAAAGGGGTGAACTCTGAGTAATGACAGGCAAACAATACAGAGGATCCAGCTGATCAGTTCTGCTCACTGCTGTCCAGAGTAGAGCCTCCGAAGGACTGTTCCAAGATATCCCAAGATTCTCCCTTCCAGTCACTCCCGAGAGATGTCCCCTGTGCCCCCGCGACTTGCTGCGTGTCTTCTTGTAAGACTGTGGCCAACTCCATAATGTACTACTTTGGATCTCCTTCCCCTCCTTCCCTGCCTCCTCGTCTGTATCCCTCACTCTTGCTGCCCTCAGATCGCACTCTCGAAAAAACCATTAGCCTCAGGCTCTCTGTGCTAGAGAATGTAGCCTAAAACAGCCCTCATTAGAGCTTCTGTCTCCAGCTGGAGGAATTAATTTGGGCAGGCTGCCCTCACCTCCACCCACTTAGTTCTCCTATTTTCTCCCTCTTCAAACAGTACACCTCCCAAAAGGAAGTGATTATTATGCCCATGGCTGATAGTCGCTCTTTCTTCATTTTAGGTATTTCTGGTTTTACACCTTGAACCTGGAGTCTCAGGATGCCCTTGGTTGATTTCTCAAAAATAAGATATAAATCCATGTACATGCCTCTCCCAGGATCTAAAAAGAAAGGAAATCTCATTCATGCAGACCCCACCGCTCACCCCAAGCTAGCTCCACATTTGTGCAGCAAAAAAGACCCAGGATAATGGTGTCCAAAACCAGAGTTCACCCTGGAGTAGCATTGCCCAAAGTCCAATCCCTACAACGCCGGTCGAGTGAGATATTAAAAAGCAGATAGTTCTATTCTTAAACACAGCTGGGTGCCTAAGGATTAAACAAAACGAAATGGTTCCCTTGACCCTGTAGTGTTATCCGAGGGTTTACTATAATATCGCCTGGCATTCGTCTCCAAGGGACGAGTTTGTGCCATTTTCAGAATTTGCTGGAACACACCCTTTTCTCCCTGAGCATCTCATAGGATTGATCCTACACAAGATACTCAGTTCCTATGCTTCCCGATGTGGCAGAAATTCTAGACGAACCAGTTCCTGGGAAGAAGTCTCTCCAGTTACAGAATCTTTGTGTCCCTGCTGAAAATACCACTATAGCTGTCTAGAGTCAGTCTTACCCTACCACCTAGAGGCCTCATAGAACTAATAGAAGCCGAGGTTAACCACGAAGAACTAATCTTGGGCAAAGTCTACTTCCTTCTTCCTATTCTCCATCCACAGAATGATTTGTATTCATGATTCACCCACTTCTTTTCCACATAACGCTACAGCTACTCCTCCTTCCCCACCTCTAGCCGCTGTCCACCTGACTATTCAAATCCCCACAGAAAGAAGAAACTGAGGTACAGCTCACCGCCCCCCCCCAAGCTGCCTATTCACACGCATGCCCCTACCCGACTCAACGGAGGTCAGCAGTTACTGAAGGTTCAAGGAGTTCTGTCCTCCCCACCCCCCACACCCAGTAGTGCTCCCTAAAGTCGCTTTTCAGTTTGGGATTAATACAGTGCAACGAGAAAGTTGGCTGCTGTTAGTCCTGGGGGTGAAAGCTGCCATCACTACATAAAATCTCGGGAGTGAAGGCTTCAGTAAGCAAAGCAGGCTAATGAGTCCCGGCCCTCTGGTAAGAAGCAGCGGAAACGAGCTGCTGGGGAAAGCCAGTGTCCCACATAAATCCACGTGTTAGCGGGCCTGCCTGCTGGAGCAGCAGAGGCATGCAGGGAGAAGGCGGCGAGGCAGGGCCAGGACAGAGCATGGAGCTGGGAACAGTCCACAGAGACCCCCTAAACCCGCCCCTTCGTTTTGCACAGGGCGAGACAGAGGTCCGGAGAAGTAAACCTGCTGGTCCAAGGCCACCGCAGACGTTAGTGCTGAGCTAGGAGCTAGAGCTCTGGGTCAATCTTCCCAAAGCAAAACCCGGGGCAGCTCAGCCAAGCTATTTTGAATAAAAGCCTCTCTCTGGGTCTTGCAGACATGAACGTGTGCCTCTGAAATTTGGGGAGGGGAGCCGGTGATATCAGCAATGGAGCGAAAATTGGAAGGTGGAGACTATGTTTAATCTCTGCGCCTCTGTATCATCCTCTCTAAAGGCAGGGGGTGCACGGCACTGAAATGGAGAAATGATGCTAACGTTCTTACGAGGAAATTGGAGGGATAATCTGTATTCCAGATTTTCCCATCGCGACTGATAACTAAACCTGATTTAACACTTTAATTAGAGGGACTCGTTGTTGGAACACAGAACAGAGAGGAGCGGAGGAAGAATAAGAACTCTGAGCTCTGTTCCTTCCTGGTCTAACTAAACAGAACACCGATCCTTTCAACACTCGAGGACTTGTCGAGCCCCCTCCTGGGCAGCAAAGACTCTCACCCAAAGAGGGAAGAGCACTTATTTGGTGGTCTTTACATTTAATATAATTCTCCTTTAGCCATGCAGTGCATGGGGAAGACAGCACCATGGGTAGACAGCCCAAACCCTAGCTAATGGGAAAGTTCCGTGGGGTCCCAAGGAGTCCCTCAGATTCCAGCATTCTGGAAACCTTGCCCTGGCTTCTGGCAGCTCTCCAAGCCCAGACACACAGGCTCTGCACACCGTGTTCCATGAGCAGGCCATGTGTGAAGGGTGCTCCAGAGCCAGGGGAAGTGATAGCTCACAGGGAAGGAGTGCTCCAGGAGACTCCTTCTCAACGTCAGTTCTTATTTCCTGTCCTCCTGCAGGGCTGCCATTCAGATGATCTTCTCATCTCCGGCTTTTGGAAAAATACAGCCAGAAAAAAAAAAAAATGCTTCCTGCCAATCCGGCGTCCTCTCCACTCAGTTCCCAGCCCGCGTGGAACGTGAGACACATAATGTCACTCTGAGAAAGCCCCACCCCTCAGGACCTCGCACGCTCTGCTTGTTTGCCCAGGGGAGAGCAAGGGCATCTTTATCTAGTGTGCCTTCTAGCTCTGTGCCTTAGGGACTCTAGGATCTAAGATTTGATGGCAAAACAAAATGGGACAGACCAACATTCCCCAGAGTACTTCGTCAACCAAAATCCATGCACGCTCTCAAACACATCAAACAGTTCCTCTGTGAGTATCTTTTCTTAACCCAGCAAATGCGACTCTGCAAAGCTGTTGGACAAAGGCCTCTGATGAAGAGCCACCAATCATGTTATGGCACTTTGCCCCCCGTGTCCCCGCTCCAGAACAAGTCTCCCCTTGACCTCTCTGACAAGCTGCCAAATGCTTCTTTGTCAAGATTGTCCAAGAAAGGGAAGGACTGGGAAGGTGGGACAAACTGGGAGGATGCTAGAAGACCGTACAGACTGGGCAGAGGCTCGGCTGCCTCAACCCTTTTCTGGTGAGCAGGGACAGGCGATCTAAACCTTCATCCTTCCTCTCTGACACCTCCAGATTCCCCTTGGCCCACCTGAGCTTTCTCGGGCTCTATTCCCCCCAGAAACTGGCAGACCATCCTCTCTCAACCAAACCCTCATCAGCCACCCCTGGGCCTTATTTGTGCAATGGGGAAAGGAAACTGGCCCAGCAGGAAAGGGCATGATGTCTCTCCTTTTCTGCAAGACTCGAGATCCAAGTCCCCAGCCCACCCTAGGCAAGGAAACTAAGACAAGAGAGACTCATGGGGCGCCTGGGTGGCTCAGTCTGTTAAGCGACCAACTCTTGATTTCGGCTCAGGTCATGATCTCATGGTTTATGAGTCTGAGCCCCACATCAGGCTCCGTGCTGACAGTGCAGAGCCTGCTTGGGATTTTCTCTCTTGCCTCTCTCTCTGCCCCTCCCCAACTCATCCTCCCTCTCTCTCTCTCTCTCTCTCCCTCTCTCTCCCTTTCTCTCTCTCAATAAATAAATAAACTTTGAAGAGACTCAGATGTGGGGTTCTGATCCAGCCCCCAAGGTTAAGATACCTCTTCCTCAGAGAGAAGTCTGCTCTGCATGTACTGAGGCAGAGTGGTGACCCAGGGAGAGAAAATCCTAAACTGTACAACAGGTTCTCAACATAGTTCCTGGAAGCCTTCTAGAACATACCGCGAATTCCTCTTGGGTAATGTCACGAAAGAGCCAAGTTGTCACGGACTGCACACACCTCAGGTGCAATTCATCATCCCTTGGACCCAAGAGGCTGCATGGTGGGGCCATGCCCTCTGAGGGTCTGGACACCTCTGGCTGATTCCAACAGAGATACTCGGCCCCCGAGCCCCTCCCAGGATTGATCATCTACTCAGGCTTATTTCCAAGAGGAAAAATCACAAACCAGAGTTTCTTAGGGCTGAAGACAATCAAGAAACTGCCTCGATTCTCTCTTAGGGCCCCCAACAAGAGCCATGACTAAAAGATCCCCAGGAAGTCGACTTATAGTTCTTTTGAAATGCCGAAGAGATTGGTAACTCAGGCTTATTAACCTTGGGGAAAAGTCTCCAAAATGTCTACACAAAACCCCTCTACTTCTACTGCCACCAAAACCCACTTTCTCATATCCTCCAAAGCCTTCCTTGGCTCCCTAGTGCCCAGAGAAATTAATTCTAAACTCCTGGCACTCTACTGAAAGCCCTCTGTGACCTGTACCCAGTCTACAATCCTAAACTGAGTTCTCACTGAGCCTATTCATGCACTCCGTGCCCGAGCTGAGCCACGCCAGTCTGGTCATTAGTCCCCAAGCACACTCTGTAGTTGGACCCATGCCGTTCTTCTCCTCACGGGCTACACCAGCAGCAACACCACCACTACCTATCAGCTCTTCTCCTTTCTAAGCAGTCAGCTCAATTGCCGTGTTCCATAAAGCATTCCGAATTCACAACCCCCACTTTGTATTTCCATGGAGGAAACACCAGCTTAGAGAGCAAGTCAGGGCAGAGGCTCATTCAGCAATTCCTTCATGAACATCTACTGAGCCTCTAAAGGGTGCCAACCCCCCAGCACTTTGCTGAGAACTGCCACTCTACAAAATTAAGACACAGTTGCATCTTGGGGGGCTCACAGTCTGACAGGACAGTAAAATTCAAGAACAGAAATGCAGTACAACATAATGATCGCCCTAGGGGACATGCAAAGATCGTGCTGGGGTGGAAGGGACAATGGGACAGATGATGCACTTGCTCAACAAATAAATTAATTCAGACCCAAGTGCCACCGAAGAAATATCAGCGACCACAAGAAAGGGCCTTGGGAATTATGTGTGGAAGGAGCCACACTAGTTAGAGACAAACCCAACAGAAATAGTGACTCTGCCCTGTCAGGAGGTCTTGGGGTGCTCACAGCATCTCCGTTAACAAAGCCTCCTCAGATGAAATCAGACTGGGGCTGACTCGGGGTGTAGGGGAAAAATCATAATGTAAATTAAGAACCTCCTTCCCCAAGTTCAACTCCACTCAATTACATTCTGCAAACATTTCTGGGGCCCTATTAGGAAGCCTTGTGAAGTCATTCCTGCATAAAACTAAGCTCAAACCTTGAAGATAGTCTTTAATGCCAGAAAGCCATAGTTATTCCCATGCAGGCTAGGAATCTTGTTCCTAGAAACTTCTTTAGCCCACTACACATGCCTTTTTGATTCTCAATTCCCCTCCACAAAACTGTCAACTCTGAGAAGGAAGGGACTGCACTGGCCGGATTCATTGCCTTCAGATTTTTAGCCCTGGAACTTCAGGTTTAAAGGAAATCTTACTTGGAAGCACCAGTGAGTGAAATGGAGCAAAGCGAGCTTTTTAAGAGGGCCAGAGCCTGTACCAATGTCCTGTGGCTGCTAGAACAAATCACCCACAAACTTAGTAGCTTGAAACAATGCAGATTTATTATTTTACAGCTCCCAAAGGTAGAAGGCCAACACAGGTCTCCCCGGGCTAAGATCAAGGTGTCAAGAGGGCCGTGCTGCTTCCCGGAGGCTCTAGGGGAGAATCTTTTTCCTTGCCTTTTCCAGCTTCTACAGGCTATGCATGTGGCCCCCTTTCTCCATCTGCTGGCGCACCTCATGCTGCATCCGTTCCCTTCAAGGCAGGCTTCCCGGGAGTGTAGGGAGTTAAGGGCAGAAGAATCTGGATGGGACAGGAATGGAGATCTGTGATGGAATGACACCCTCAGAGAATAAAGGTCAATGGGAGAGAGCACATTTCAGAGAGGACCTCTTCACCCCTAATATTACTTTCTTGTTACACCCAGGCTGTTTGAAGACAGGATCTGTATTGTATTCATTTCTGGCTTCTTTTTTTTTTCCTCTGGTCATACCTGTTTCGGGGCAAGCAGGCCAGAGTTATCACAGATCCACAGCTTTGGGAGCAGCCCTCAACCAACGACAGACAGGAGTTAATGGATAAATATGCCAGCTTCTTTGCCCTTCTCTGTTCTCAGTGGGACAGTTTGAAGTCATGGTCTACACAGTCACCCAGGTGGACACATCCCCCATGAAATTGATCGGGCCCAGTTGCCTACACCAGGAACCTACTGACTAACACGACTAGGGTGACAAACCTCTCCCAGTTTTCCTGAGACGTTCCCTGTTTAGCACTGGAAGTGCCATGTCCCAGGGAACCCCTCAGTTTTTGGCAAACAAGATGGTTGGTCATGTGAGCCAACCTCCTCACTAACCCAGCTTTCTTCCTTCCCTTCCCCACTTCGTTTTCACGCTCCCTCCCCAGTGCTTCCTGATATTGCCTCCCAAATAAAGGACTTGTGTCCAAATCCTTCTCTCAGGCTCTGCTTCTGAGAACAGCCAAGCTAAGCCAAGGCTCACGGTTCAGTCTGCGTCTAACTGGCAGGGCTAATGCATCATGACCACACATGTCATGCGCCCCAAAACCCCCAGGGGGCGCCATTCACGTTGACTACGATGAGAACCATCGCCGGGCAGATACGCTGCTGGCCTTACAACAACAGATACCCTGGCTGGGCCCCCTGTCAGGTTGTTCTAGGATGAAATTCTCTTTTCCCCACCTCCCACCACGTGGGAAAGAAAAGGCACCACATTACCAGAGAAAATCTTCCCATAAAGACGGAGCAGTTTTAATCCTCCCCTGCCCTTAGCCTCTTCGCCCCAGCCCTGCCCTGCCCTTTTCCAGATGTTCCCGTTTAGTCATGGTGGGAGCCGAGCAGCGGATGAACAGCATGACTGGGCCTGAACACCCTTCACCGTCGATTGAGCTGTGGCAGCTGGGCTTGCCCCCAGACGGGGAGGGCTCCGTGCAGACGGTGATTATGCATGGGAAACAGAGAGCCCTGGGGACCGACAGCCACGGCCGGTGCCTCTGCGATTCCCACTCAGCTTCGATTAGCAGCCCTGACGATGAGGAAGGGCTCTCTGAGCTCTGACATGCCTCCCGCAGACACCAGTGTGGCCTCACCTGGGGAGACAGCCCGCCCCCAGGGACGGAAGACTGCTCTAGCAGTGGACATCTGGACAGCCCTAATGAGGCCAGCCCGGGATGGGAGCTCAGCTAATTGCTCCGATAGGCCGTGATGTCTGGATTCCAGCTGCCACGTCTGGCGGCCCCGTTTGGACGTCTTGAGTTTACTGTGAGGTTGGGACTGAGAGACCCTTAGGAATGGGGGATGTCAGCCGGGGCTCATGCTGAAGCAATTAAGGGGACATTTGTTGCAGGTGAAGAATGGTGGGGTAGTAAAATAACAATATCACAGCTTGCTGACATCTTACCAGGAAATCTGTAGGCCCCGGCCAAGATGGACCATTCCAGAAACACAGGGCGTATGGTGTGTGATTAAAGAGGGAGGGAGGGGAGACTGGGAAATGTGCTGGGTCCTGAACTGGGACCCTGGGTCCTCCAGATGCAGATTGGCCACGCATCCCCCGTCCAGACCAGATTACCCTAACGCTCATGAAGGTTAAGCTCAGGCCCTCACTTACACAGGCCAGTTTCAAGGTCCTGGAAAGAATCCCAGAGATGGTTCACGTGGTAGACTTTTCTTTTTTTTGAACAAAATTTGCAAAAGAAGGGTGTATGAACCATCATCAGTTAAGACCACTGTCTCTTTCCTTTCTGACTTCGTTGCAGTCACACATCCTCTGATATCAGGTGGTGTTGGTATTAGGAGGATTTAGCTAAAAGAGAATTGAATTTAGGGTACATTTAGTTTGGGGGTTAGTGGGATATTTTTGTGGTTCATAGTGTCTCCTGTCCTGCTGTAAGAATGGCTTCCAGAAACCCTCTTATTCACCCAGTGTCATGGCATAAAGGTGCCAGGCCAGAGGGCCTATGATGATATAAACGCATCCTATGGCACTAGAATTAGAAGTATCTGCACAATGTTGAAGAATTAAGGTTTGAAATATAAGGAGCCAGAAGCTAGGCTATGAAAAATGATTCTGTCATCAGAAGCATAGAATTGTAAGTGCAGGATCCAGTTCCCATCAGTCCCTAGGCAAAATGGAAGTACTCTCTTACCTGGAGTACACTTGGTAACTCTATGTTTACAACTCTAAAAATCTTCAGGGGTGCCTGGGTGGCTCAATCAGTTGAGCGACTCACTCTTGATTTCAGCTTAGGTCATGAAATCTCACGATCCGTGGGATAGAGCCCCACGTCAGGCTTGGGATTCTCTCTCCCTCTCTCTTTGCCCCTCCCCTCTCCAAATAAATAAACATTTAAAAAAAAAACAACTATAAACATCTTATACAATAAAATTAGTTTTCATAGATTTCTATAAGAAATCAAGAGATTAGCCTGACATCCACAACTGAATTATAACAAAGGTTTTTGATTATTTCCAAAGCAGCCATTCATTAACAGAGATACATTTTAAATAAGGAGTAATGAATAGGCTCTTTTATGGTTAGGTAGTTCAATTTTAAAAGAGAAGAAAATTATATGGACATATTAGAAAAAAGAGTCTCATTTCTTGCTGATTACCTTGGCATTAAAAAATAACAAAACTCATAAGATGCTACTACAAAAACACCATGAAAGGCAAATTGGTCAATGAGTGCAATCAGTTCAAGAGGCATTTAAAATTAGTCACTGCTCGGGGCGCCTGGGTGGCGCAGTCGGTTAAGCGTCCGACTTCAGCCAGGTCACGATCTCGCGGTCCGTGAGTTCGAGCCCCGCGTCGGGCTCTGGGCTGATGGCTCAGAGCCTGGACCCTGTTTCTGATTCTGTGTCTCCCTCTCTCTATGCCCCTCCCCCGTTCATGCTCTGTCTCTCTCTGTCCCAAAAAAATAAATAAACGTTAAAAAAAAAAATTAGTCACTGCTCAAGAAAGCTTGACCAATACCAACAAAACAACATGATTGAAAAATGGGCAAAGACTTGAATAGACATTTCTCCAAAAAAAGATAATACAGATGGCCAATAAGCACATGAAAAGAGGCTCAACTTTGCTCATCATGACGGAAAAAACAAATGTAAACCACACTGAGATACCACCTCATACCCATAGGATGGCTACTCTCAGATAGATGATAGACAGATGATTGATAGATAGATAGATAGATAGATAACAAGCATCAGCAAGGATGTGGAAAAATTGGAACCCTCGTGTACCATTGGTGGAAATAGGTGCTATGAAAAATTTCAAGTTATAAATGGTGGTTCTTCAAAAAATTTAAAATAAATTAACATAGTATCTAGTGATTCATAGCAGCATCATTCACAATAGCCAATGGGTAGAGGCAACCCAACTGTCCATCAGTGGGTGAATGGGTAAAAAACGTGTGCTATATACATACGATGGAATATTATTCAGCCTTAAAGAGGGAAGAAATTCTGACACCTGCTACAACATGGATGAACCTTGAGAACATTAGGCTAAGTGAAATAAGCCAGTAACAGAAAGACAAATACTATATGATTTCACGTAGATGAGGTACAGAGTAGAGTCAGATTCACAGAGATGGAAAGTAGAATAATGGTTACCTGGGGCTGGGGGTGGCCGGGGAAGGAGCGTTGTTATTTAACGGATATAGAGTTTCAGTTTTGCAAGCCGAAATAAGTTCTGAAATCAGTTGCACAATAAGGTCATTGCATGTAACACTCTTGAGCGGTACACTTAAAAAACAGTTTAAGATGGTAAATTTTATGTTATCTGTGTTTTACCACAAATAGAATTTTTTAATCTCAACAAAGAAAGAAAACTTGAAATACCTTAAATCTTACAGCTCATATATGAGAGAAAAGTGATTGAGATCTTCCCAAATTTAGGATTTGAAAACCCTAAAACTTACACGGCATCACCAACAGCAAGTTATCAAACTGACAGAAAATGTACAAATGACCAATAAGAAAGAAGTTAATTGTAATCAATGTAAAAAAAAAAAAAGACTACATTATCTTTGTTAAATTATTTTCTTTTTTTTTAATTTTTTTAATGTTTTATTTATTTTTGAGACAGAGAGAGACAGAGCATGAACAGGGGAGGGGCAGAGAGAGAGAGGGAGACACAGAATCCGAAACAGGCTCCAGGCTCTGAGCCGTCAGCACAGAGCCCGACGCGGGGCTCGAATCCACGGACCGCGAGATCATGACCTGAGCCGAAGTCGGACGCTCAACCGACTGAGCCACCCAGGTGCCCCAAATTGTTATTTTCTGGATACTGCGGCACTCATGGTATTTTATAAACATTTTTGGATGTGTAATGTGTTGTGATTTCTTTTCTTATTCCAACTAAATGTTCACTTGTGTATGGAATTTTGTATTATTTTTCTTAAAGAGGGTCCCCCAATCTGTACAAGCATAGAACCTGGCTATGCCCTTTCTTATGCCCGTCCCCCAACACAGCAATGATCTCAGGAAACTTGAGCTTTGGTCCATATTTCTACCTCCTAGAAATGAGGCCAGAGGAACTCCATGGCTCTGTCATTTGCCTGTATGGTCTTGAGTCTGTCCAGTCACAACTTGAGTCTTAGTTCTCTATCTTAATATGGGGGGGAGATTCCTTGGCATTCCCTACTTTCCAAAAGTAAGACTAGGATCCACAAGAAATTACCATTAAACCAAAATCACCCTAGAGATACAGTCACAAAAGAAAGAATAAGCCACCAGTATTTCTTGAATGGTATACCTCATTTATCTGAATTTCCCCAAGGTGCCTTGTCCCACTGGATCCCTCCCACCTATGTTTGGGAGTAAGGATTGGCATGGGATGACAAAGGCCACAGGACAATAACTGAATACAAAGAAAATGTGGGGGCACCTTAACCTCAGTCAGTTAAGCGTGCAACTCTTGATGTCATCTCAGTTCATGTTTTCACAGCTCGTGAGTTCAAGCCCCACATCAGGTTCTGCACTGGCGGCGGGGAGCCTTCTTGGGATCTTGGGATTCTCTCTCTCTCTCTCATCCCTCTGCCGCTCCTCTGCTCACACTCTCTCTCTATCTCAAAATAAATAAATAAGATTTAAAAAAAAAGAAAATGTGGAGGGAGCACAAGCTTACTTGGATCTGTTGAACAAGGAGATGCCCATTTGTTTGTTTGTTTGTTTTTATTTTTTATTTTATTTTTAACGTTTATTTATTTTTGAGGCAGGGAGAGACAGAGCACGAACGGGGGGAGGGTCAGAGAGAGAGGGAGACACAGAATCCGAAACAGGCTCCAGGCTCTGAGCTGTCAGCACAGAGCCTGATGCGGGGCTCGAACTCACGAACCATGAGATCGTGACCTGAGCCGAAGTCGGATGCTTAACCGACTGAGCCACCCAGGGGCCCCAGGAGATGCCCATTTGGGATATAATAGACAAGGGAGACACCTGGGGGAACTTGATGGCCTACTGGTCTGGAGAAGGATTGAAAGAAAATCTAATTAAGAGTAATTAAGCTGAAACACCTCTCCAAGGTCTTTCTTCTTGGTAAATCAAAGCAATAGAATATGGACCCAGTAAATGATTTCAGAGTTCGAGTATAATATAAGTCAATGACCTTCAGGATAAAAGGAAAAAGTAGAGTGAAATTCATTCCTTCAAGACTGTTAGATTGGATACAGGGGAAAAGAACAAAAGTTGAATCAAGAATGATTCCTAGATAGGGGCGCCTGGGTGGCGCAGTCGGTTAAGCGTCCGACTTCAGCCAGGTCACGATCTCGCGGTCTGTGAGTTCGAGCCCCGCGTCAGGCTCTGGGCTGATGGCTCAGAGCCTGGAGCCTGTTTCCGATTCTGTGTCTCCCTCTCTCTCTGCCCCTCCCCCGTTCATGCTCTGTCTCTCTCTGTCCCAAAAATAAATAAACGTTGAAAAAAAAATTTAAAAAAAAAAAAAAGAATGATTCCTAGATTTCAGGCTCAGGCAACTAGATGGAAGGAAATGCTATTTATTGAGATAAAGAAGGCTGAGGGAGAAACAGGGTGGAGAGGACATCGAATTCCTTCTCATACAAGTTAAAGTTGAGAAATGTCTAAGACATTCAGATAGAGATGCCAAGTAGGTTGTTGGTTATCTAAATCTGGACCTCAGAGAAAATGTCTGGCTTCAGATTGTAATTGGGGAGTTAGCAGATTAATGGTAGTATTATTTAAATCCATGAGAATGGATAAGATCATCTGAGAGAGGACAAAGGAGGGGAGTGAGGGGAGGAGAACCCAGGATGGAAGAACCCAAGCATTTAGATGGCAAGCGAAGAAGCCAACAAGTCGGAAGTGGCCGGAGAGGCAGGAGAAGAACCAGGAGAGAGAGCATCATCTTAGAATCTAGAAGAAAACGACTTCACAGGATGAAAGTGCTCCACTGTGCCAAATGCTGCTGAGATACAAATCTAGCACAAATCTAATTTACTGCCTTCATGTTATCAGATGACCTATGTGAATACCGTCCAACAATACTGTCCGACCTCCTGGGAGAGGTCAAAGGAAGTTCTCCCCGTATCAGCAGGGAAGTCGGTCAGGAAAGTTTTTCTGACTCCAACTGAAGAGGAAGTCACAGAGCTGTCCAGAGAGTGGACGGGCACTAACACGTTTATCCCCGGGGCAGACAAGAGACCAGTGGAGTTGTAGCAAATATAGATCTGCCCTAGAGTGGCTCCTAGTGTCCGTGCAAATGGCCAGGAAACTACACGGGGGGAATCGGACATCCATCATCCGCTGCTCTCAAGCAGAGAAGGTCCATTCTGATCATTGATTAGAGAAGTGAGCAAACATTCAGTGGACTGGGTCTTTCCTTTCACCTTCTCTTCCTGCTTTGCCAAGGAGACCAACACCAGTCGCATCCATTGGCTTTTTCACACGTCCCCATTCTCAGCGGAAAGAGGGGAATTGCTTGAGCCAGCTCGCACCAGCTCAGAGAGCTGCTTGTGTGCACCTCATCCAAACTCGTGGTTTCATGTCAGTAGCTTAAAATCGGCTCTGGTGGGAGTATTTAGCTCACAGAAATCAGCAGACATTACTAAGCAGGGTTCCCCCCATCACTCCTGGAAAGCCAGTTGTTAAATATTTCCGGCACATTGTCCATTAGTGTTCTGCAACATGTGATATGATGGGCCGAGAGAGAAAAATGCTAAGGCCCAATACTTCGGGGAAACACAACTTACCTCTCTTGAGATTTCCGTGCACATTAGAATATTAACGACTCCTAGAAGTCTTTCTATAAAGAAATCTATTTATTTTTGTTCTAACAAAGAGTTTTCCAAACTTATTAAGCTATAGAATCCTCATTTTGGAGGATGTCTGTTACTGTCTCAAGTTCACGCTGCTGTGGACTTTTCTTTTTAAATAAAACTAAGTTGTTAGCATTGACATAGAGATAGAAATTGGCCATAACAGTTCTGCTGTTCATTCCCATGGCTATTTTGAGAGGTGTGCAGATGATGAATGTTTGCAGCCATTCTTGCGACTGCTGAAAGACACTTATTATTTATGACCTGAGTTCTGGATGGTGATTGCTGTCATTAATAATGATAGTGTAGCCCCGAGGCTGGGGAGACAGCAGCCCTGGAGTCTCTCTGCTTAGCCTGACATTCCTGTGATACAGGAGTTAGGGCTGCAAAGCTCAAAGCACTTAGTACCAGCCCAGGGAGTGCTAGATTTCAAATTCTTGCCTCAGTCAAGAGCAAGCTCTTGGGGGCCCAGGACAGGGGTCTCACTCTAAATGTGGAAACCACCGCAGGCTAATAGATGGAAGCAGGGAGCTCCTGGGGACCTGGGGGAACAGAACAACTGTGTTCATTAAGAGAGCCAGGAAGCAGCCATGGGGGTCTTGTCTATCGACAACTTGGCAGGACACAAAGTATTTTACCAAAAGGAATCTCACAGCTGGAAGGAGCAGGTGCGGGCAGAGCAGAGCCAGTGCAAATGCTGGAGAGAGATTAAGGCAGGAAGGAAATTGGATTTTCCCAAGTTCCACAGGGGAGGAGTGCACCAGGAGGGGAAAAGCGGTAAGAGAAAGAGAAAGAAAGACGGAAACTGATTTAGGACTTGAAATAAATATCCTTCACCAGCAAAGGGGTTGTCGTGCTGCATTTTGACAATTTAACAGGCAAAAAGCCTCAGCATTAACTGAGTCCATGCCTTCGACAGAAAGGGAGATTATCAGTTGCTGAACAGGAAAAGCTGTAACTAAACAGACAATTTTCACATGCTTCATTCCCCCAGGAGCAGGACCTGGTGCCAGGAAAAATACTTCTCCCTGCTTACCCTCCCAGCCGCCAGTGTTCCCGTGTCTGGACACTGCGACATGATTCTGTCCCTGGCCCTGCAGCTCTTCAAGTGGCAGTTTGTCCCCAGGGCCAACTAAAAGGCCAGTACTAACCACTGACGAGCAGCGGGGCTTTCCTTCCAGGCAAGGGGAGAGTGGAAGGTGGCCACCACATTTCCAGAAAGCTGTGGGCTTCTGCTCCTCATCTCGTTAGGTTCAACTCGGGGCCACATTCCCTCCCCCATTTCTCCTTCCTCCAACCATGTGAAGCAGTGTGTTACGCCTCTAGATTTGATTCACAAAACAAAAGAAAACAAAACCACACATACCAACAAACAACCAAGCAGAAATGAGAAGGTCAGTTAGATGCAATGGCACAACCAATTATATTTTACAAACCGATACAAGGTTATGAAATGTCGACAACAAAACCAAAAACCTGTGTTCGTTCCCGAAAAGGCAGCGTGCCTCATGCATGCGCTTGTGGGTTTGCGCTCTGGCTGAGAACACAGCCCTCACGGGTAAGTGCCGATGGGCCTGGGTAATCCTTTAGCCGCCAGACGTTAGCCCCTCCAGATGTAACAACGCAGAAGGTTTTCAGAAGTGGGGCGCTTGCATTCAAGGGCGATGGCAATTACATTGGAAACTTCTTGTTACTATTTGGATTCCATCTTTTAGCAGCGACAGACCTTCTACAAAGTCATGCTCATATACGTTATTGTGTTTAGTTCTCAAAATAATCCCACGAGTCAGGTGATACGCTGATCCTTGTTTTCCAGTTAAGAAACTGAGGCTCAGAGAGCTTGAGGCAAGCTGAGCTCAGGTCACACAGCTGGTAAGTAGATCCATATGACTCTAAATCTCTTGCTCCTTCCTCTACCCCTTACCATAATCCTCTGGAAGGCAGAGATTGGCAGTGTGCTCTGTAGGGTTCCCCACATGGAGGCGTGGGCAGGCGACTGTTTAATTGAAGACAGAGGAAGCAGGTCACTTTTCCCACCACCCCTCATGTTGGTTCTTGGTGCCTATTCCCCAGCAGACCCCTATCTGCACTGTCCCCTCTTCTCTACATACACAATGTAACCTCAACTTCCAAACCCCTTCCATAGACCAGATTGCTGAGTTTGCCGGACTGGCTTAAAACGTGCACAAATACCCAGCCCTGTCTGCTCTAGCAGCCCTGCCAGAGAGCACAGGGCCCCTTGGGCGGAAAGGTGGAAGAAAAGTTACTGGAAAAATTAAGGAGAGTGTACACAGCAAATATTTGTTGAACTGAATATTCCCCGAACAAGTCCACTGAACATATCACATCAGACAACTTTCTCTCTCAGGCTTCCAGCCAATTTTCCCACTCTTCTAACCCAAAGGTGGCTCAGTGGCCCAACCAGAAAAGAGATGCATTCAAATTCACCTGGGATACCTGAGGGAGGACCACATCTGGCCTCTTTAAGTTGCCCCACTGTCCCTGAACAACTTCCTGCATCCAGCCATTCCCTTGTCCCAGAATCTTCAATGGTTCCTCAAGGACCCTAGGATTAATTCCAGATTTATCTTCAGGGCATTTCACAACTCTTCGAACACTACTCATGCGCGGCATGCATAGATATCCTGGGTGGATGGATGGATGGATGGATGGATGGGTGGATGGATGGATGGACGGATGAATGTATGGACAAATGGATTTAATACTCAGTTTCCTGTTAGGACACTTCCTCTTTGTCAGTGAGGGAGCAGCACTCTTCTGCCTCTGGGACAAAGAATCTTATCCCTTTTTCCTTTACATCCCTTCCCCTAAGCATACACCCTTACTACTATTGACATATAAGTCTCTATTGTTTCTATGGCTCATAATCCAACCCATCAACCTCGAGGGAGCAGAGGGAAGGGCCACCCCCTGAAATGTGAACTATTCTGAAGCCCCAGGCTCTAAGACTTCTAGAATTAATGGACAATGTTGACTCAAGTAACCTCCTTCTCACACTTCCATTTCTTGGTTTGTGAAATTGAGGCCTTGAGATACAAATTAGAATTGGGACCCCAAAAGCCCCGTTTTGTTTGGGAATATGCAATATTCCCCAATTTCTTAGACATCAGCCATTTAGAGAATGCAGCTGCTGAAAAATACTTGGAAAATCCCCAAAGTATTTGCAAATTCAGTATCCTTGAGTGTAGCCAGTGGATCGTGACCCCTGCTTAAGGCTATGGGAGAAGCTGGGGGAGTCCAAACCAGGTAGCTACTGAGAGGCATCCCAAGGGTGTCCAGGTAGATGGTCAAGGTCAAGGTCAAGCTCACCTCTGCTACCTGATGCTTCTGCAGCTGGAGCCATGTAGGGGAGGTAACCTCGGCAACCTGAGAGAGACACAGTCTTTCATCACTTCCCTCTGCCTTTCCTGACCCTTGGTATTGCTGGAACATAGTACACAGTCTCCTCCAAGGTCAAATTAACCTAACATTTCTCTTTCATCATCCTTAATCTCTTTAGTCATTCTAACAAGGCGTTCTGGGACCTATTTACTGCTCCCTAGTGAGCAGGAGTTGGATTTTTATTTCGTATGAATTGTGAATAAGAGCTGTATTTGTTATTACTTTTTATGAGCTCACACTCCTTCCCTGATGATAGTTGCTTAATGGGCCAGGGTTAAGAAGTAAGTGATTCTACAGATGCTCCCTTGCTTGCTCCTCAAACTTCTCCTCGCCCACCCTCTACCCTATAATGCTTCCATCTGTGAAATAGGAGGGACTCTTACATGACCTCTCAACCATCCCAAGCTCAAAGGCAGTCGGTTCCCAGGCTCAGCCCAGTACTTTTCGAATGGACGTATGAACATTGACCGAAAACAGAACACTGCACCCTGGATCTAATGGAAGCTGGTCTAGAGGCTCCATGAGGCCAAAGATAGGGCAGTGGGTGTTGGGAATCATAGGCTCGTATTCCATTAGAGCTTGTTTCCTGGTCCCGTGTGGTCTTAGATATGTCCTTCCCCTCTCTAGGCCTGTTTTCCTTCTGTACAAGAGGAAGAGCTGACTTATTCCCAATATCACTGAAACTTATAAAGCACCGCTGAAAAATTTACTGCCAGGAAATGTGAAAGAACATTATGAAGAAAAGCATACAGAATATCTAGTTAAATGGAAAATATTGTGTTTGTGTGAAGATATCAGTTGTCCCAGATTTACCTGCAAATTTAATGCAATGACAATTTTCAGGAAACTTGGCAATATGATTCTAAAATTGATATGGAAGGACAAGTGCATAAGAACAATCGAGAAAATATTGAGTAAATGAATACAGAGTACACAAAGGAAATTCTCCCCACTGGATAAAATTATTATAATACCCCAGTCATTTTTAAAGTACAGTATTAGCTCAGGAATAAATGAAGAGATCAGCGCAACAGAATAGAAGGCCTACAAATCAACTGTGTGGTTGGAAGCATAATAGTCTTCCAAAGATGCCTTCCCCACCCTCGCCGTGTCTTTATCTCCAGAGTCTGTGAATATGCTGTGTTAAATGGTGTATTTGTTTGCCAGGGTGGCCTCCACAAAGCACCACAGACTAGATGGCTTATAAAACAGAAATCTATTTCCTCACAGTTCTGGGAGCTGAAAGTTCAAGATCAAGATGCCAGGTCTTCCCTAAGGCCTCTCTCTTTGGCCTATGGATGCCACCCCATACTGCCTTTTCACGTTGTCTTTCTTCCCATACTCATGCATCCCCCATGCTTCATTCTATGTCCAAGTTTCCTGCTTTTGACACCAGGCAGATTATATTAGGGCCCACCCAAATGACCTCATTAAATAACCTTAGTCACTTCTCTAAAGACCCCATCTCCAGATACAGTCACATTCTGACACCCTGAGCCACACTCAGGGTGAGGACATCAACAGGTAAATTACAGGGAGACAAGACTTAGCACATAACACATGACAGGGAAATTTAGATCGCAAATGGAATCAATCAGCTGACCTCAAATGAAGGGAGGAGATGATCCTGGATTATCTAGGTAGGGGCACAATCTAATGACGGGTGTCCTTAAAAGTGAAAGAGGGCATCATGAGAGTGAGTTTCAGAGTAACCAGCAAGAGAAAGACTTTACTGGACATTGCTGACTTTAAAATGGAAGGGGGCCACGAACCAAGGAATGTGGGCAGCTGGAAAAGGTAAGGAAACAGGTTCTCCCTAGAACCTCCAGAGGGAATGCCGCCCTGCCAATAACTTGACTTCAGCCCCAAGAAGCTATTACACATGCTGACCTCTAGAATTGTGAGATACTAAAGTCGTATTGTTTTAAGCCACCAAGTTTGGGTCGTTCATTACAACAACAAGAAGAAACTAATACATCATGTATACGAAGAAATTAGGATATGATAAAAGTATCATTTCAAATAACTGGAAAAAGATAGACAATTAGCTCATCATCTGGTTAAAAATAAATAAATAAATAAATAAATAAATAAATAAATAAAACGAGATTTTTAGGACATGTCGTTCACAAAAATAAAATCCAGATGGATTAAAAGCCTTAACAAGATGCACATGAAAGTACTGGAAGAAAATATGGGAGAATGTGTTTATGACTTTGGAGGAGGGAAGGGGAAATAAACAAGAAAAAGTAATACAGTTTACAATATTAAAATATAAAACACTTGTTGCAAAAGATGCCATAAGCAAGGTCAAAAGACAAGCAGAAAATGAGAGGAATATATTTCCAATATACATACTCTTTGAATGTTGTTACTGTTTTTTTTGTTGTTGTTGTTCTTTCAGTGAGCATGGACCACTTCACTAATTGAAAACAAAAAAGGGAAAAGAGGTGGAAAGAATCTTCTCTACCATCCTCTTCTTCCCAGGAACAGGACTGGAATAAACGAGGAAGCTCTCTGAAAGCAAAAGCACCATGGGAACACAAGACTGTTTCATTGAAGTGAAAACTAAATCATGATTTCTTAGGCCATTTCCTCCCTGCGTCTTCCCCACCTTCTCTGGCTCCTTTTCCTTGTACACACCTGTGGGGTGAGCTAAGCTCAGCCAGCATTCACTGGAAAGATTGCTGAAAGACGAACCCATCTAGGACTTGCTGAACCTGTGGCTGAAACTGCCTGTTCATTTGCTCTTCCCGGGCACACAGCTAGACCATACTCCCCTAACTGCTCCCTTGGCAGTGAGATGTGTCCCCCTGGGTCACGTGGACCCAGGGACTGGGGGCCCAATGGACTGGGCCAATGGACTGGGGGCCCAAGTGTCACCTCTAGGCCCAGTGCATGAGAACCTCACCTACTCCATGGTCTTTCTTCTTTTGCTGGCTTGGTACAGTTGAGTATGCAAACTTGGATGCCACATGCTGAGGTAACAGAGCCACCAAATGGAAGAAACTTTGGCTCCTAAATCACTGCCTAGAAGAGAATCACCTGGTGATCAGAAATACCCATAGTGGGTTTATGAGAGCTAGAAAAACAAATTATATTGTATTTGAGCTAAAATACATTTGTGAGTTTTGTGTTTGTTTCAGTAGCTGGTGCTACATTAACTCGGAAACCAATCTGACTCCTTTTGGCAAATATCTTGGCCTGACATCTCCTCAACAGGCCAAATGAGCCTAACAATTGTTTGGGCTAAATTGCCTCTGGTAGAAGTCAGGCCAGTTGTTTTGACTCATGACTGGGCCCTAGTTGATACATCAATACGCTCTGGGAGATGCTGGGGCTCTTCAGCTATCTCAGTGGTACCAATAACACAGGAGGAGCAAAAGAGATGACTCTGTCTTCCTCCACCCAGCACTCTTGCCTTCCCTACCCCTAGCCACACTCAGACAAGAAGCAAACAATGAAACATGTCCATGTCTTCTGCTGGCATTCAGTAAACCTCACCCAGAACTATGAGCACGAGATAGGATGACCCCATGTTTTGTCCCCTGTGTCATGATGTCATTGCTTGGACAGCCACATATCAGACACCATCTCCACCCCAGGAAAGGTCAGATGAGCCACAGAAATGAATTATCTACTGCTGCCCTCTGACACCCTTCCCCTCTATTCATCACCTCTCTCTGAGCCAACTTCTACACCATATCCAGGAAGCTCCTTAAAGACCAGGTTTTGTTTATCTGTGTGTCCTCCATCCTGAGGCACACAGCTCTTAGGGCACAGATATGAACTGGCATCTGAATGGCTCTTTGGTGCATGTATATTTGTGTTCATTCTCTTCACCTTGCACGTGGCAGACGTTTAGTGAGCCTAGATGGACTGGATCGGAATGGTATTGGATTGGAAAAGTTGCCTCTTTTAAGAAGCCTTCCCCTATTGCCCCAGGAAGACCTACTTTTTATTCCCTTCTCTGCATTTCTACAGCTCTTACTTAGTGCTTCTACATCACCCTCACCACGCAAAATTGCAATTGGTCTGTGTCTGTGTCTGCCTTCCCAGTATACTACAAACTTCCCAAATACAGAATGCCTACGTCTTTTTCGTTTTTGTATGTGCAGGCCTGGTAAATAGTAGGTATTCAAAAGACACGTAAATAATCTGGGGAACACATCCTGGCCTGATGAAACAACCTCTTCACCAAAATGAATTATAAGCTCTAATAAATAAATAAAATAGCCCCTTCTACTGTTCTACAGCTTTGGTCATTAAACGTTCTTCCTTCTGGCCAAAGCCTTCCTCCAGATAACCTCTCTGTGGGCCCTAGTTGTACCCACCGGAAAAGACATCTCTGAAATACTCCTAACTCATAACAGAGATCTAGAAGATGCCATAGCCCTGTGCCCTGGGCCACCTCCAATCTATCACTTCCGGTAAGCATGGCACACAGCCAGGGAGTTCATCTCCCTGCCTCCAGCTAGGATTCTCAAATGTATACTTTATTCCTTTCTGGAGAACATCCACGGGAAAGCAACCCAGCCCATTTCTCTGTGTTTGTCCGGGTGCTGGAAAATTCTAGCGCTCAGTTCTAACTAAAATCCTTTTCGTTGCCATCTCTGTCAATGCCATCTGTGAAGAAAGAGTACTTTCTGTCCCCGTACACTATACAAAGACTAAGCAATTCCTCTCTTTTCGTCCTCCTCCAACACATGCTCCTGGCAACCCGGTCTTCTCTTTTATGTGCTGATTCATAAGTTCTGAGTGAACAGAGGCCTTCCTTAAGCACCCCGTACTGCCACATGTGGGTGAGTCTGCAGCATCCCAGTGACCAATGCATCCAGGAAGGAGAGGTTCCATGCGCTGTGCCAGCACAACCCAGGACACATCCCAAGTCCCCTGTGCTCACAATGTCACCACTTGGACAGCCATGTGTGGGATCACCTCCAGCAGGGGAGGGAACCAGCAGGTCCCTCCTGGCGGACCTATCATGGACTCTAACCCTCCCCTGTTGGCCTGAGGAGCACTGGCCCCCGTGCCATGAGCTTAATTACTTTGCAAGAGGACGTTTGTAACGGGACTTCCTCTCTGTTCGAAGAGAAAGCTGGGAGTGGGCAACAGAACAAAGGCAGGTTCTTTGCAGAACACAAGTGAGGGAGAACCCATGCTGTGAATCTGGGTCTGGGCCTCATGCATGGAGGGGGCCGGGGACATGGGGGCTTGGGCAGCATGAGGATGGGCTCAGAGGGAACGAAAACCCCACCTGAGTGCTCAGGCAGCCCTCTCACTGGGCTCCCACTAGACCCAGCCATATCTGAACTAATTCATGGAACTTGAAAGGGAAAAAAAATGCCTTGAGAGCATCTCTCTCCTGTCCCTGTGATCCTGGAAGGCCATTCTCTCAAAACAGGGTCTCTTTTTCTGTTTTTGGAGAATGCGTTGTGTTAGAGGGAGTGCGAAATATTTGTTGCGCCCCTGATCTAGGGCTTTAAGTCTCATTGTTAGCATGTTCTTTGTGATGTCCAGCCTAAATCCCTCCAGCTGCTTGATGATATGAGTCTGTGGAGACTCAAAAAGGCAACCTTTCATGTGTAGAACGGGTTCGATGTTTCCTCACCTCCTGACTCTCCCTCCTAACTTGTCTGGGGAAAGAGTCCTTTGGCATAATAATTCTCTGAGGAATTCTCTGCACCAGTACTAACAAGAGAAAGGTCTGTGTGTGATCAGTGCTTCACTCTGAGAAACCTTAACTGGAGCCTGCTTCTACAGAAGACCAAAGGGTTCCTCTGGCTCACAGCAGCCAGGATGGGTGGGGAGAGAGGCAGAGAGAAGACCCAAAAGCAAGGAAGAGGAAAGGAGAGGAGACAAGGAACTCATAGGTGCTTATCCAAGACTGACAGTCTACAGGCTGAAAGACAACTCCGTAGGAAAGGTCACCTTTGCCACCCACCTTCCGTTCCCTCGTTCTGCATGTTCGTGTCAACATAAAGGTATGTGCATGTGAGTGACCTTCCTGCATACGTCAAGGTCACTTCCAAATCATCCTTTGGCCTTCCTCTCTGCAGACTGGCTCTCTCCTCTTTCACTTCCCTCAGAAATTTAAAAGAAGGAGGAGGAAAGGAAACTCCTCAATTGAAAATATAACTTGAAGAAGGAAGTGAAGGCAATATTTTACATGCATGTTTTCATTTTTAGCCTCCTCGCTACCCCCAAAGGTGGATGTGATTTTATCATGGAAGGGGGATAAACTTCTCTCAGATGAGGAAACTAAGGCTGGAGAAATGAAATGAGCTGGTAAGTGACATCTGTCTCGTTGAGCCCTGCGTCTGTCGGACTCCAAGGGCAGGTCCTTAACGGTCCTTTCAACACCTCTGAGTCTCTGCAACCAACCCTGACCCACCCCCGTGTCCCCCATATCCCTTTAGTCCTGCTATTGATCTGGGTACCTGACCTAGATCTGAACATAAATGGAAAACAGCATGGTGTAGCCAAGTTCGAAGGCAGGAGACAAGCTTTAGGTCTGGATCAGCCTCATGCACAAGACTATGGAAGTGGAAGCTTCTAGAAGAAGATGAAGTATCCGTCTAAGGATATTATCCACGGCGCGCAAAACTCAAAGGTAGGAAAGGGCCCTGACTCACTAATAGTTAAGTTTCTCTGGAAATCAGTGTGCAGTTCCCAGGGCCCAGCTTCCACAATTACCAAAGTGGTGTCAGGAAGGTGCATTTCCCAAATGTGGTGAATTCCCAGATCTCTTTTTCCCTCTTTAAAGCATGACGTGCATCCTAGAAAGATCTCTGAACACAAGAAGCATGACAGGGGCAACCGCTAAGCTATAGCATCACAGAATATCAAGGCTAGACAAAAATCTCAGCGTTCATCTAGCCAGGCCCCCTTATCACAGCTCTGGGAAACCAGATATAATGAGTCTTCCCCAAGTTGGACAATTGCAGAAGGTGAACTCGACCCTGAGGCCCCCAAACTGCCACCCGGCACTCGTTCCACTCCACCAGGTATCCCATGTGTCCTTCCAGCCCAAGGGTGCATGCAGTGAGGGCAGTAGAAATGGCTGTCTTTCCACAAGGAAAGACAAGCACTCACCCATATCTAGGAAAGAAATCTGCCCCTAACTCTTCCTAATGCTGCCAGGCTTTCTCCCATACCTGTCATAGAACCCAGGCGGAAATGATTTCTGTTCCCTTCCAGATCACCAACATCATAAATGCACAGCCTAAGCTCCTGTTCCTCCCGATTGTTTCTGTGTCAGCTCAGCCAAAGGAGACAAAGAAGATTCTGTGCACTGGAGAGATAGGGCTCAAAATGGCAGAGGGGTGAATTCAAGGATAGAGCCGGGCTCTCGTAGTAGGATGGGTAAAGCCAAGATCTCTATCCAGGGCTCTAGGAAAATGCAGAGGGAGGAAGCCACAAAACTCCAAGGAGTCTGTTTCTCTGTCTCCAGCCAAAGCTGTATGACCCTAATTCATGCGAGCTCCTTGACTTTTGACTGACTTTGGCTTCAGTTTCTTTTGTTTTTACCTCAAGAAGAGAAGGAACTAGAAGCTTAGCTGGGAAGACACGCTTTTAAGGCACCTAGAGAAGGCCTGGACAAATGTTGCTGAAGCCTGACAGCCAAGAGTCCTCTCCTGGTCTAGGGAGAAAGCCCGTCCTCGTTCTGAGGGTGTGAGAGCCTCCAAGTTTGTCTGCTGCCCACTGGCTTTCATGTCAGGGTCATAAAACTGGCCAGCCCACAGTTTCCCTAAACATGCTCAAAGATTATCTTCCCACAGAGGGGGTTATCTGACACAGAGATCTTGCCTTGCGGCTCAGGAAAATATCCTAACAGCCACAAAAAGGTAAATCGAGACGCCAAACTCACGCCAGACGGGGCCAGTAGCAACATGGCCCTTCGCCTGGCAGTTCTAGACAGTTCTCAAATGTAAACACCTCTCCTCTTCCTCTTGTTTCCTCCCCCTTCTCTCTTTGTTTTCGTTCCTAAGGATTAAGAGATTTCATTTTCATTGTTCCATAGATGGAATGGGAGGTCTTTCTGAGCCAGTGCCAAAGCACTGCGTGTTCCTTACGGTTTGGTTTGGAAATAACTTGAAACTCTCTGTCCCTTACCCGCCAACCATCCCACACTGTGTCCTCAACCCCTCAGAGCTCTCCTATTGGAATCTCGTGACGCTGCTCCAAAAGCAGCAAGCCTTTCTCCAACCTGCCCCAACCATGCAGAAGCCAGAGATGGCCAGTGGCCACCCTATCTGAGACACAGGGGTCGGCTTGCACGGGAGGGAGAGCGAGCTCTGCTAACAGTCTCTCTGGAAGCCCTGATGTCTCTGTGCACCGAGGAGGCAGGAACGAGGTCCCAGGCTAAGGATGACTTACAGGCCTTAGGTAGTCCCTCTACTCTCTTGGGTCAGTGGCTTCTAGTAAGCTTCTGGAAGAAGCAAAGTTAGATGTCAAGAGACGGGACAGAGTGAGGAAGAGGAGTGGAGTCTTGCCCTCTATGCTGGTCATTCTCCATTTGCACCCCCTCACATCACCCCACCCCAGGTCTACTCTCTGCTCTGTCCTGTGCCCTGGGACCCCTCGAAACAACTATACCCATTGTCTCCCAGCACCCAGCTGGATCCAGCCAATGGGGCACTCCTGGAGGCAATGGGAGAGTAGAAGAGCAGAGGTCCCTTCTTGAACTGCATTTCTGGCATGTTCCTCCACAAAACTAATCACCCACCCCACCCCCGCACCTCACAGAAAGCCCAGCGCCCATGAGCCCAGCCCTCCCCAAGCCTGGAAACACTGTTTCCTTCCATTTCTGCCTAGGATGGTCACTGCTTCCTGCTGTTGCTGGTCTCTGGGTGCCTCAGTTTCTCTCTTGTGCCCCTTTGACACAGCCCCACGCTTTGCAGGTAACCCCTTCACTAAGGTCTTGTTTGAACCAGCCGAGATGAATGCTGTTTCTTACCAAGACCCCAACTCCTGCATCCGGTACGTTGAATGCAGGCGTGGAGGGTAAAAAGGAAAAGAAGGGAGCTGTCAACCCTGAGGAGGTCATGTGTGGTCCCCAAGCCAGCTGGTGACTTGTTACAAATGCAAATTTGTGGGGGCCCTGCCACAGACCTAGTGACGCAGAAGCTCTAGAAGGCCCTGCTAAACCTAGTGTAGCACATCAGTTTTGGCAGCCCCCTCTGGGAAACTCTGACACACAGAAAAGACGGAGAAGGAGCCAGGGGCCAGCATCTCTCTCTCTCTCTCTCTCCCTCTCTCTGTGCGCATCCACAATCACGGAAATTGGGCTCCTGCCCTATTTGATCAATCAAAGAGGACGACGGAGGTGGCATTTACCGCCTGGGTGGTGGCTTGGGCTAAAGAGGTCATTGTGAGCGGACAGCCCTCTGCTCCACCGTGCAAAGGGGCCAGATGCTTTCTGATGCGGTCTGTAGCTGGGGTTCGCCATGCCTGCTACTCACTCTCTCAGATTCTCTGCACGTAAACACAGTCCAGACTCTGTTCTCAAATGCATGAATCCGCAGCACGCTGGCCGCGGATACTGTCTAATTGCTTTCTTCCAGCTGTGCCCAGCTGTGTCACATGGACTGCAGTGCTGTGCTTTTCCATAGTTAGGAAAGTTCTCCCCAACTCTCTCTGTTCACACGTGGCCCAGTCTGACCCTCCTCATACCAGCTGCTCAGGAACTATTCACGTTTCCAATGGAAACGCTCGGACTCTGGGGGCAAGACAGACTTCAGCTGAAATCTCACTACCCACCGTGCCAGCTGCATGCCCACAACCAGCTCCTCCATTTGGCCTTCGTCTCCTCCCTCTGTCAAATGAGAGTAATGATCTCTGTCTCTCAGGGTGGGGTGAGGATTAATTGAGATGAGAGCTGTGCAATGCTTTAGCACAAGAGGCAACACGTATCAGGTGCGGATAAAAACTTTCCCTTTCCTGGGAGACTACGAGCCCGTGTTTCCTGTGATGAGGCAGGGGTGAATAGCAAACAGGGCAGAGCTGGAGTCAGGATGACCCAGCACTGCCGCTCACTATCTGTGTGTCTTTGGGCAATTTACTTACCTTTTATGTGCCTTGACTTTCTCACCTGCAAAATGGGGATCCTAACAGTACCTACCTCCCTGGACGATCCTCACGTTTAACTCATAGCCTATGTAAAACCTAGCATATCTGTTCACTCTAGATGCCAGCTCCTGTATTATTCATTATTAATAACACTGTTATTATACACTCCAAGTGAAAAGCGAAGATGCAAAATCAATTAAGGAGGGATCAACAAAAGGGACAGTGCGACAGAATATTTGAAATTAGGACCACATTAATATGCCTTCGTATCTCGCTCACCCCCCAGTGTTTGGGGGGGAAAAATGTTTGCTATGCAGCTCAAGTAAGAGGTTAGGAATATAGAAGCAAGAAAATCATCAGGGAAGGCATGAAGAATCTAGAAATAGGAGGGAAAGGGCCCCACTGGGCTAGTGGTAAGAGCAATGGTGAAGCTGAGCCAGATCCAAGGACCGGGTCTTTGAAAGGTCCTTGCCACAAAGTACTTCCCATCGGCGGGTTTTTCCATTGCCTAGAGAGGAACCAGTCTGTTTTCCATCCTGCGTCTCTGCGGAATCCCTGTCACCACTACCCACTTCGTTCACACCCTTCCCTGCCTTGTAAAGTCATTCCTTCTTTCTTCCCTGTCCAAATCCTGCAGGACCCAGTTCCATTCCCATTTCCTCTGGGCCATTCCCTGGTGGATTCGTCCCTCTCCTACCTCCTTCACCATAGACCCCCATGTGGGCTGTGGTCAGCTCCATGCCATTTAGCGCAAATTTGTCTGCATTCCTGGCCATTTTCTGTGGTTTCACACATGCAAGTCTTTTTCCCCAAACCAATCGTAGACTTCTCCCTGAAGGCAAAGACCACGTCTTCCATTGCTTCTGGGCCCAAGGCTCTGAAAGAAATTAGACCCAGAGGAAGCATAAAGGGTACATATAAAAGCTTCGAACAGCAATGGGATCCTCTGCACCAAATCTTTCCATCTTCCACCAACAGCACAGCAATGGACAGAGATGCGAACTAAAAGGACGTTTCTCCTCAGTGCCCCTCCATGCTCTCCCTCAGCCACAAACCAGTAATGAGATGTCAGACGGCAGAGTCAGGCTGAAATATTGATCCAAAATACATATTAATAGGAATTAATATAAAATTCCAAATTTTAAGTAAAAAAATTAAGCGCAGAAGCATAGCATGGTGAGAATTAAGTTGACCACAACCTCAATATAAAATAATACATGCTATTGGGGCGCCTGGGTGGCTCAGTCGGTTAACCGTCCGACTTTGGCTCAGGTCATGATCTCACAGTTCGTGGGTTCGAGCCCCGCGTCGGGCTCTGTGCTGACAGCTCAGAGCCCGGAGCCTGTTTCGGGTTCTGTGTCTCCCTCTCCCTCTGCCCCTCCCCTGCTTACGCTCTGACTCTGTCTGTCTTTCAATAATAAAATGAAACGTTAAAAATAATAGTAATAATAATAAAAAATGTTGTTAAGAAAATTAAAGCAACCTGGATACATCAATAAATACCTAATGTTCAAAACATTAGAGGGGATGTTTCTACTCTAGTAAATTCAATAGTCGGGCCGGAACTACAACATCTGGAATTTTTTTTTTTTTTTTTTTTTTTTTTTTTTTTTTTTTTTTT
>NW_024412395.1:94935163-94994500 GCF_014898765.1 Herpailurus yagouaroundi
TTTTTTTTTTTTTTTTTTTTTTTTTTTTTTTTTTTTTTTAGGGAGGGCATAGACCATAGCCAGGGGACAACAAGGCCAAAAAAAGCATCTATAAACCAAATCACAAAAAGGATGTTAAAAGGAACTAAAAGCATTTAGCCTGGAGGCAAAAAAAAAAAAAAAAAGTCTCATGAGGATATGATCCTTATTTTCAAATATTTAAAAAGTATTCACGGCAGAAAGAGACTAAGGAGAAGCAAATTTCATATGAGAAGAAAGTTGCTTTAGTGCTCTTAAAAATGTAATGGGTTACTTTGTGTGGTAGTGAGGTCCCCACCACTGAAGATATTAAGGAAACACGGTTTCTTGCAAAAGCCTGTTTTTTTTTCTAGTTCAGTGTCTTCTTGCTGCCCTGAGACCAGTCAGCATCCCCCCGTGGGAACACACAGGGACAGGAGAACAAGCCGGCTCCAGCCGAACTGACTTATCCAGCTCTCCAACCCTTGGCCCAGTGAGGATGTACTGTTGTAGGTCAATCACACGGAATTAGGCTTGCTGATGGACTGACTCACTGGAAGGCACGCACTCCTCTGCACCCAGGAAACAAAGAACGGTAATCAAAGCAAAATGCTTAATAGTGTTCTAAAATTGTTTCACTCCCTAGTAGAAACCCAGGCATCCAGCAAGGTGGTGGTGTCCACTTGGGTCTACTGCATCACATTAAGAGTGGCTGCCTGTTCTCCCCTCATGAGGCAGATAAGGCCAAAGCTTAAGAAGGTCAGGCAAAGAGCACATAAGCTAAAAGCCCAGCTCTGTCACTTACCACCATGTGACCTTATGCATATGACTTCACCTATCCACTCCTCCCTGTCTCGTCTACAAAATAAGGATGTTGGGGCGCCTGGGTGGCGCAGTCGGTTAAGCATCTGACTTCAGCCAGGTCACGATCTCGCGGTCCGTGAGTTCGAGCCCCACGTCGGGCTCTGGGCTGATGGCTCAGAGCTTGGAGCCTGTTTCCGATTCTGTGTCTCCCTCTCTCTCTGCCCCTCCCCTGTTCATGCTCTGTCTCTCTCTGTCCCAAAAATAAATAAACGTTGAAAAAAAAAATTAAAAAAAAAAAAACAAAATAAGGATGTTGATCCTTCTGGTTCTTGTGATGGTTAACCTTGTGTCAACATAGCTGGGCTATGGGGTACCCAGACATTTGGTCAAATATTATTCCCAGTGTTGGAGCACCTGGGTGGCTCAGTCGGTTAAGCGTCCAACTTCAGCTCAGGTCATGATCTCGCGGCTCATGAGTTCGAGCCCTGCGTCGGGCTCTGTGCTGACAGCTCAGAGCCTGGAGCCTACTTCAAATTCTGTGTCTCCCTCTCTCTCTGCCCCTCCCCTGCTCATGCTCTGTCTCTCTCAGTCTCAAAAATAAATAAAACATTAAAAATATATTTTTTTAAAAATATTTTTCCGGGCGGTTGTGTAATGGTGTTTTGGAAGATATTAACATTTAAATCAGTAGCTTGAGTAAAGCAAATTGCCCTACATCATGCGGGTGGGCCCCATCCAGTCAGTTGAAGGCCTAAATAGAACAAAAGGCTGACCCTCCCCCTACGAAGAAAGAATTCTCTTGCCTGGATGTCTTTACACTTGGACATCAATTCTTTCTGATTCTATAGCAGCCTGCTGACCTTGGGACTTGAACTCAGACATCAGCTCTGCAGACTTGAGACTTAACAGATTCCATAATCTCATGAGCCAATCCCTTATAACGAATCTCAATAGATGATAGATATATTAGATAGATGATAGATAGATTGATGATAGATAGATAGATAGATAGATAGATAAGAAAGAGAGATTGAGATCCTCCTGGTTCTTTCTTTAGAGAAAGATGGCTGATACAGTACCTATCTCAAGAGGTTACATTAAGATTAACCAGGATAACGTACCTGAAGCACATTTGTTATATATCTAGTATAGAATAATTGCTCAGTTAATGCAAGGGTTTTTTTTTTAATAAGGCCATTCTTGAAGAGCAATATCATCTAGTCAGTTTTATTTGATGAAGAAGAGGAAAACTTGTAGACAGGACTGTAAAAATTAGGGACAGATGTGATCACACCCCTAAGTGGGGAATGACTGCAACCTAGATACCAGCAGCGTCCTCAAGAACTCCTAAACTCTCCTGTCCAAGAACCCTCCTCAATTGTAGAGGTACCCATTGATTCTCTGGAGAGTTGCAGCCACACACATTGGTCTAGAGACCAATGCTTATTTGAGAAAGCTAATCAGGCAGCCCTGAGGCAAGGAGGGGATGAGAAGTCCCCCAACGATGCCTGCCATCCATCCATGGCATTTCCCAAAAACACCCCAACTATGTCCATCCCCCCTGACTCCAGAACCAAAGCTTTTGTCCAAACTTTAGATATGCCACACCTTCACCCCACAGCCTGTTCCTTTTAGTCTCCCTGCCTTTGTAGACCTGAGACCTTTAGCTGAGTTCACCCTCCCCACTGAAATCATACCTATAATTCCAGAGGAGCTCACATCTCCCTCACTTCCACCCTGACATTCTCTGACCACCCCAGCCACTGTGATCCCTTGTTGCCACTTGGAAGACCTTCATCTATCCTTTACATAGCCTATTCTCTTTCAGTCTGTACCCCGTTGCCTTTTCTGATCCCCTTTACATGCTCCTCAGGGAGAGAGACCCCTGTGTCTTCTATCCCAGCCCCCAGGATGGTCCCAAATTTGTTCAATTGCTTCAGCCAAATGACTGGTATGCTTGCAGCTCCTTGGCCACCAGCATCTCCTCAATCTTCCCTAACCTGGGTGAATATCAGAATCACCTGGGGAATTTTTCTGAATTAAGGATTCCTGGGTCTCATTGAGACTTACAGACTCAGAACGTGCAGAAATGAAGCCTCGGAATCTGAATATTTTTAAGGAGGCTTAAGTGATTATGATGAGTATCTGGGTTTGGGGACCACTGCTCTTGGAGATATGATACATTTTCCTGTGACCTTGGACTCTATTCCGCAAATGACTCAACCCTTCCAAGACCATGTTGTTAAACCCATTCCCCATTGCCCTGTGGCACCCACGCTCCAGTCTCCGTCCTTTGTCTTTCCCTAGTCTGCCCAGTCCTCTAAACCATCTTCTTTGCTCCCACCCTCTCCCTCCCTTCCATGCCATGAACTTGTGCATCCCAGCTCCAGCCTCATCCTGAATGGACCTTCATGTTGTCACTGTCTCTGGCTTGGCCTTCCTAACCAGCATGCTTTGCCAATAATGAGCTGGGGGAAGCTACAGAAAATTTCTTAGTTCATAGGCTGGCTCTTCAAGGATAGTTCATCCATGTGTTTGCTCCAAAATAAACATTCAGGAATATGGCTGATTAGGTAGAATATACCTAAATAACTATTTGTGGCCTGTCTCTTATCTTGCAGTAGGTTCTTACATGGAAAAAAAAATCCTCATTTAAAGAAATTTAGTGCCTTTGAGAGCATGAGAGGGGTTTTAAAAAGATGCAATCTTCTTAAATAAGATCTCCATTCAAAGAACCAGTGGCCTTTATTCCCGGCTGTCTATGACGTTTGATGTGCCCGAAATCTAGAATCCCAGGGCTGGAAGGAACCTTCAATGCCATCTTATCCAAGGGGTCACAGATTCACAAAAGGTTCTTAGAATACAAACCAAGTGCTTGACACTTCCCTTATAATTTTGTTGTCTGAGGCCACACCTCTGTCCTGTCCACCAGGAGATGGAAGCAGTTAATGCTTTTCTCAGGCTGTGTTAGCCCTTCACACATTTGTGCGGACCGTTCCAGAGATTCAGCTGCAGGTTACTGATTCCCCATGGCAGGTTTCTCAACGGTGGCACCACTGATATTGTGACCCCAGTATTCTTGGTTGTAGGTAGCTGTTCTGGGCACTGGATGTTTAGCGGCATCTCAGAACTCTGCCCACTAGAGGCCACCAGCACTCCTTCCCAGCCCCTCAGGGGGAGGGTATTTGGGGTGAAAGAACAGCTTGCACGCGGGGCATGGAACAGCATGTTGTGTTCCCAGAAGAGGACCGTTCGTAGGAGCTGGAGCTTAGAGTCCCTGGTGGGAAGTCACAAAGGTGGAAACACCGAACTTGAACTTTCAGCAGCTCCAGTTTCAGATCCCTGGACTGTACTCTCCCTTCCAAGAGCCCAGCCTACACTGGGCTCCTAAGATCGTAACTGCCACGGCCCTAACCCAAGAGCTTGCACCCACGTGTGTTGGGTGGGGAGGCTGCCTGCCCATGAAAGGTAGATCGACACTGACAGGAGATACTAAATGTTCCGCCAAATAGAGAAGCTCCCTATTAGTAGCCATGGCTTCCGGCCTTCCCGGCGTCCCAGTGGCCCTTGCCACCAAACTGGCCTGCCCTCCTTCTCAGCCTCTTGTGCTAGCCCTGCAGCCTCGCCTCTGTCACCCATTCCCTCCTGGGTCCCCCTGCGCGTGACAGAATCACAGCAAAATAGCCACGGATCTATAGCGGTACATTTTCCCCATCTGTCGCTGCGCCTTGTCTCCATATGAGCCCTCTCTATCCTCACTCGGACCCTGCCCAACTCAGGCGCTGTCCACGTGAGCAGGGGACACAGCAGATGACCTCTGGAAGGCCCTTCCAGCTGACATATCTGATTCTATGTCACTGAGGAAACTGAAGAGAGGAAAATGTTTATTAAAATCAGTGAGATCTAACAAGGGGGTGGAGACGGGGGGGAGCGCCTAAATTCCAGCACTCTCCCCATGGAGAGAGGGTGGAAAAACCCAGGCCTTCCTGCCTGGACATCATCAGATCCCAGCCTCCCCCAAAGCCAGAAATCAGTGGAAACGTATATATATTTTAATACACCCTCATTACCAATAAAAGTAGTGTTACATCAATACAGGGGTTGGTTGAAATGCGTCCCAACTGCGCTAAACGGGGAACGCATCGAAACGCCTATAATAATATCATGCAAGGCAACCCTCTGCCAAACGTGGACGGAGGGGAATTCACACTGCCAGAGAAAATCTGTTCTCCATCAGTGCTTCAATATTTGAGGAAGCCGGGGACATTTTTCTGCAATTGAAGCAAATTGCCAGCTGCCAATACTATGATTTAATTCCCTTTTCTCCCCCCTCTCACTTGAAACAATTGCCAGAGGCCTTTGGTGGGCCGTGAAGCCCCTGTGAATAACCCACCTTGTACCTAAATGGAAGGAAGGGACGTGCCGGGAGATGAGGAAGAGAAGGGGAAGAGAACGGACAATGCCAAAGTCAGACGTGAAAGATCCCAAAGACCGTACAGCTCAGTCTCCTCTCGGGAGGGAAGCGTTTGCCCAAGGCCACGGAGCTCAGAGGGAAAAGCAGGCCCTCCTGACTCCGGTCCAATGCTGTCCACCCTTCAGCAGGCAGAGAGCAAGGTGAGCAGAAGGGAATTAAGAGGAAAAACATGAGGGGTTCCTGGGTGGCTCAGTCGGTTAAGCATCCAACTCTTGGTTTTGGCTCAGGTCATGATCTCATGGTTCGTGGGTTCGAGCCCTGCATCGGGCTCTGACAGTGAGGAGCCTACTTGGGATTGTCTCTCTCTCTCCTTCCCTCTCTGGCCTCCCCACCTCTCTCTCTCTCTCTCAAAATAAATAAATAAACTTTTTTAAAAAAAGAAGATGAGAGCCTATGTGCATATCTGCCTGCAGCATTCAGCTTCTTCATCACCCACATCGTCTAATATGATCTAACATTCCAAAATCTTATGTGATCTAATGTTCATAGTGTCCTGACTGTTAGGTCCTAGAAGCTTCTCATGAAATGTTCCCAAGACCTTGAGGACACTATGTGCTCCCTCCTCAAATCATAAATGGTAGAATCCAAGCCTCTCAAGGCCTCTGGCTTCCCAAGGTGGTAGGGACACTGACAAGACCCACCCTTGTGTGCCTGGAAATCCCAAACTCCAACGGGGCTGTTCCAACTTTGGAAGCCCCATCAGGCCCTCAGAGATGAGGGTCTTTCTGGCTCAGGCATTAGTTACCAGTTTTCAGTCTTGTCATTTCGTTGATAGTATTATGCCACTGTTGATTTATTTTGACGATGGTTCTATGGTTGTGTAAGACATTATTAGGGGAAGCTGAGTTAGAGATACGTAAGACCTTTCTGTATTACTTTTGTAATTCCAGTAAAATTCTTTTTTAAAAAATCCTTCATCATGATTTCAAAGGCCAGATTTGAATTTAGAAGTGGCGGTAAGTCCCTGGGCCCCAGCCTCTGGACTCTGGCCAATGGCTCACCTCTCTTCTCTTCCCTCCTCTGGCTCCTTCCCTTACAAGGAGACACATGTGGATGCTGTTGGTTGCTTGCCCAAGCTCAGGTGCCAGCCCCCTGCTCCCGCAAAGAGCCTCTCCTTTGCTACCCCCAGGGCCTAGGAACACGCACCGTGACTGTGCCATCCACCCTGCGAGGACAGACCCAGCGAAGGCTCAGGGCCATTCGAGCAGGGAATTTCAGAGTCTGAAAGAAGGGGTGAACCACAGGCTCCAGGGAGGCCCATCCTTGGCATCGCCCCCTGAGAAGGGGCATGGGAAGAGAACTAGAGGTTAAAGATGCCTTATCAGCTTTCTCTGTCTCCATGAAGACAGTGTGAGTGTCAGTGTAAGAAGGCAGGTCCTATACATTCAGATCCTAATCAGACACCCCAGCCCCGCCCCCCAGCCCCTTTCAAGAAGCATCCCCAGAGTCACTCCATCCCCAAACACGGGGAGGCGTGCCCTTCTTGATTCCATATCACCCCCCTGAAATCCTAATGATTCCCTGATTACAATTATTTGTGTTCAACCTGTGTCTCCTCCACTAGACTGAGAATTTCTCAAAGGCAGGGATCGTGTCTCATACATCTCCACACTCCCAGCCCCAAGTCTGGTGCAAAGATGGGCTTTCTTAATGGATGGCTGCGTTGTTCTATCCTCCAGGGAGCAGGAGAGCATAGCAGAGGGGTTAGAAGATTATGTTGCCTGGAATCATGCAATTCTGAGTTCAAATTCTGACTCCCACACTTAATTGCTACGTGACCGTGCAAAAGTTATTTGATCTCTCCGAGGCTTAGCTTCCTCATCTGAGCTGTCAGAATGAAATGAGGCAATGCTGTTGAAACACTTGCCAGAGCCCCTGGTATTCAGCAAGCGCTCAATAAATGGGATGGATGGTAAGATCAGGCTGCTGGTATCATGGGCTGGTCCGTGGATGAGCCGGTATGTTCATACCTCAGTAGCTGCCTCACGGTTATCTTTTAAGTACAGGGAGAGCATAAGCAGCAAAGACGCACCCCACACACTCCTGAAAGAAATCACCCAGGGTTCCTCGGGTCCCCAGCAGCTGGGTCAGCGGTCTGTCTCTGTAAACTCAGGCCAGAGCAGCACCGCAGCCCTCTTAGCCCGCTGCCGACTGATGGAGCCCCAGACACTTTCCACAGAGCTGACACTCCATAATCTCTGGTGAAGGCCGTCGTATTTCAGGGTGGCTGGTGACAACGCTGAGACACATCGGGAGCTGACAAACAAGAAAAGATTGTTTTCAAGAGATCAACACATCAACACCTGTTAGTCAAAACTCACTAACTCCAGCAGCCCTTGAATGCCAAGAAGAAAAAAAAAAAAAAAAAAAAAGACATAAAAGATGGATCCCTGGATGGTAGTAAAAGAGACTGAGGTCTCAGAGCAGATGGCCATGGGGGAGAGAAGGTAGCAGTCCCCATGGGGGTCCAGGAACAAGGTCAAGGAAACTGTGGCGACTGAAAGCAAGACTAAATCAATCCCAATTGCGATTAAAATGACAGAAAGCAGAAGGAATAAGAAAGTAAAGGGTAAACTCAAATCAAACCCCACATTTTTTAAAAGTCTTTAAGAGAGTAAAATGGAAGCAAATTAAAATTACATGTAAGAGTTTCGCTGGATAAAGTGCGTGTCTGAAATACAAAGTCAAACGGTTACAGATGTAACTAAGTGTAGACATTCAGGGTCTAGCTCTGGGGCAGCAAGGCAGCGGTGTTCTGGAAAAGCCCATCTTTCTTTATCATCCCCCTCCCCACCAACGAAACTCTGATTTGTGGCGTTTGTTGGTTTCCATGGTATGAACATTTCCACCATAGGTGATTTCAAGCTCTCGACATGCCTGTGGTTGGACTGGAGCTGGAGAGCAATTTAACAATCAGCTCCCACAAAACCAGTACAAACCACCCCCAGGACACCGGTGGAAGGGAGCATAAAGAGAAGCAAGCACACAGTAAGCAAACAGCCCGAAGGAGTCCACAAAAGTCAAAAAAAATAAAAAAATAAAAAAAATAAAGAACATCAAAGACCTTTCAAGCTCTCCCCCAAAATAAATAGCCAGTCTACATTCAGATTCTGCTACCCGCTAGCAGCATGTCGTGGGAACCATCCAGATCAAAATACAGAATATTTCCCTCCATCCAGAAAGTTCCTAGGGAAGTTTTAGAACCTGGCTGCAAAGCCTTTGACTCTCTTACTAATGAGAGGTGAGGTCTATTTACCCTCGCTCTGAAGCTGAGCAGGCCTATGACTGCCTTGACCAATAGCTACAGCGGGAGCGACACTGTCCCATTGCCAAGGCTAAACCAGTAAGGACCATGCAGCTTCTCTCTTATTTCTGAACACTCCTTCTCAATTTCCTGAGCACCAAGGATAAAGTCTGACCACCTGAGGTGGCCATGGTGGAAGGGCCACATGTAGGTGCTCCGGTCAACAGGATATGTGAAGAATCCATCTGGGGCTCTTAAGATCAGCCTGGGCATCAGTGCCACACAGAAAAGAAGACTCAGTCTCGCCTAGCCTGAACTCCTGTCCCACAAAATTGGGGATAGAATGAGTTGGTTGTTGTTCTAAGTCACTGGGTTTTGGGGTAATTTGTCACCCAACAATAGAAAACTGGGAATGGTTTATGAATTGCCCTTCCCAGTCAAGCATCTTCCCTCCTACTCTGATGTTATCGTCAGAGATTAACTCTGGCTGCCCTCCAGCTTTACATAAATAGAATCTTCCGGTATAAACTCTTTCTGACTGGCTTCCTCCACTCAGTTTACTGTTTCTGACAATCATCCATGCTGTTTTTGTCAGTGACTTTTTTATTGCCAAATAGTATTCCATGTTATTAATATACTACAACTTATTTACCTCATATCTTTTCTAATTTTTTTTAACATTTATTCATTTTTGAGAGACAGAGTGTGAGTGAGAGAGGGGCAGAGAGAGAGGGAGACACAGAACCCAAAGCAAGCTCCAGGCTCTGAACTGTCAGCACAGGGCCCATTGTGGGGCTCGAACTCACGGACTGAGAGATCATGACCCGAGCCGAAGCTGGACGCTCAACCAACTGAGCCACCCAGGTGCCCTTACTGACCTCATATCTTGTGGAGAGACACTGGATTGTTCCCAGCTTGGGGTTTTTACTAATAAACCTGTTATTGAACGTTCCCAGGCAAGTCCTTCTCAGTCACAAATTTACATTTCTCTTCGGTAAATTCTTAGGGGTAAAATCACTGGGTTGTAGAGTAGGTATATGTTGACATTTATTGGAAGACGTCCATTTTCCAAACCGGTGACAGCATTCTATATTACCACCGGCAGCTTGTGGGAGTCCCAGGCATTTCACACTCTTGCCAACACTTAGTATTGTCATTTTCAGTTGAGCCCTTCTAATGTGTGTACAGTAAGACCTCTATTAATTTATTTGCCTTTCCCTCATGACTAATAATATTGAGCATCTTATTGTCCACCTGGATACTTTTGTTTGCGAAATGCCCACTCATCCTGTGCTTGCTTGTTTATCTATTTGTTTGTTTTAATTCCATTGTAATTAACATACAACATTTTCTTTTGTTTCTGGTATGCAGTATAGTGATTCTATATTCTGAGTTGTAAGAGCGCTTTGGGTTTTCTGGATACTGGTCTCTTGGCAAATGCTTTCTCCCATACTATAATTTGCCTTCCCACATTCTTAATATCTTGTGATGAGCAGAAATTTGCTTTTTAGTTTTGATGAGATCCAAACTTTCAAATTTTTTGTAGTTATTAACTTTGTGGTCTGCCTAAGAAATCTTAGCCTACCCAAGGTTTCAAAGGTATTCTCCTCTGTTGCCTCCTAGAAGCTTATTGTTTTAGCTTCCGCATATAAATATATACTGATTTCAGGGACTCCTAGGTGGCTCAATTGGTTAAGCATCTGACTCTTAACTCACAGTTCATGAGTTCGAGCCCTGCATCAGGCTCTGTGCTGACAGCACGAACCCTAATTAGGATTCTCTCCGTCTCTCTCTGCTCCTCCTCCACTTGTACTCTCTCTCTCTCTCTCTCTCTCTCTCTCTCTCATTCTTTCTCAAATAAACAAACATTTAAAAATAAATAAATAAAAATAAAAAATAAAAAAAAACAAATATAAATAAATAAATAAATAAACCCATTTCAAATTAACTTTTATTTTTGGTATAAGTTAGGGACCAAGAGTTTCTTTTATCATATATATATATATATATATATATGTATATGTATATGTATATGTATATGCATACACACACACACACACACACACACACACACACACATCCAGTTTCTCCAGTACCATCCACTGAAAAGAACCTCCTTTTCCCCCATTGAACTGCATTGGTGCCTTTGTTGAAAAACAAGTCACCATTTATACATGGGGCTATAGTCTATATCTTTCCAAAGCTGATTTATCTGTCCAGGTGCCTGAAATTCCAGCATTAGAGACAATTTTCTTTGTAAGTTGCATGATTTGAGTCTTTACAGTTCCAAATACCTGTCCACGGTACAACAAATTAAGCCCTGTTCCAATGTATACCTTGGGTCCTGGCTTTCATTAAGTCCCAGATAGTAGAAATGCCCTGGGCCAGAAGTTAGAAGAGCTGGATTACAGAAAGTTCCAATTCAGCAAACATCCAGAGGACCCTCCCTCTGCCAAGCAGGATGCTTGGGTGTGTTGGGGTAGGAGAATGAGAAAGAATAAAAAACACATTCCCTGTCCTGAAGGACTTCACAGCTGGGCTACAGATCGTATGACTTGAGACCCCCTTCATTGACCCTATGCCCTACAAAGAACCCTGGAACCCAGAATGGAGAATATGATTTGGAGGGTTTTTTGTTTTACTCCACTAGCAGTTTCAGGAATTTTAAGACATTCTAGTCAGTTCTCTACCGGGCCTCATGAGCCTTAAGTTTTTCCACTGTTGAAGAAAAATTAAAACTGTCCTCATCCCTGAAATAATTCATATAAAGTGCTTAGCTCTGAGTTTGACATCATGATTGCTTAATAAATTAGCTGTTGTGATGATGATGATGTTCATTCTTCCCAGGGCTGTGATGAGAATAAAGTTGTAAGGACACAAAATCTCAGGGTTGGAAGGAAACTTCCCTCTGGAGGTCCGTGGTTAATTATCAGAAACGCCTGGAGATCTTATTAGAAAATACTAATCTCCAGGCACTACCCCGGGATTCCATTCTTATTCTCTAGGTGAGGCCTGGGAACCTGTATTTGAAAGAAAAACCTCCAGGTATTCTATGATCAACCAAGTTTAGAGACCACTGACCTCCAGCCATAATTAAAAAGGTGGGGATGGGAGGATGCCTAAATTGTCTTAGAAATGCTGTTATTATACACACATAATTGGTTAATCAGAAAAAAAGTGGATGTAGTTCTCAAATACTTTCCAGAGAAACAGCTAGCACCCGGCAAACCCAGGGAAAGACAGGGCACGAGATAGGACGGGGGCTGAAGAGGGAGGTGGTTGGATGCCAGAAACACATTTCAGCTATTTCACAATTTTACCTGGGGCCAGGCCCTACGTAAGACCCAAAAACAATTTATACCAAGTTGGTGATGGATTAAACCAACAGGTCTGTTAGCCAATTCAAACTCTAAGAGAAAAAAAATAAATAAATAAATCAGAGCCAAAAACTAATTGAGTGCAAGATAAGACAAGCTGATATTGCAAACTCCTTGAAAAATGATTTTAAGGAACAGTAGCAAATTTCAAATTCTGACTGAGGCATGGTGACCCAGCAGGACTGCTGAGAATCAGGACATCTCTGGAGTTGTGCAAATCCTACAGATGGCAGGCCAAAGAAAATTGATTTCAAGATTGCTTATGGAACAAAGCCGGGAGGGCCTGGGATGGGTTTTGTCTGCAATAAGATTTTCCCTGGGTCACTCAGATTTCTCTTTCTTTTCCGAATTTCAGGGTGGGTGAGCAGAGGCCTACAGCACAGGAAGCAAGGAATAAAAGGTCTGACTGGGAAGAACAAAGTGGGATGAAATCCCATAGGTCACAACTGAGACCAAGAAGCAGAATGATCCCACCCCAAAATCTCCAGGGAGGACACTCACAAGCACACGGTCTCATGGTACAGGAGGAAGAACTCTGGGCTGGGATGCAGGAGGCCTTGCTTCAGCCAGTAGCAACCAGAGTGACCTTGGGTAAGCCAATTCCATTCCCTTGGCCTCAGTTTATATATTGTCACTGGTCACCAACCACCAGATCCTATCATCTTGTGACCCCTAAGTTCCTCTGAACACTGATGGCTTTTTTTCTGGTTCCCTAAGACTTGATCACCAAGATCACCAAGAATTTCTTGGTCGCAGAGCTTCTCCCACTTGTCCTCATATCCACTTGTGCTTCTCAGGGTAGGTGACTAAGCCCACACTGGACTCAGCGGCATGTTTCTGGGGAAGAGGGGGTTCCGTGAGTCTCCGGCCCAGCAGCATCCCCCACCAAACCTGAGTAACAGATGGCCTCAGAAGCACTGCAGGGGTCTCGGCTAACACTTCCCCTCCCCAGCCTCAACCCCAGTTCCCATCATCACTTCCTCATCTGGACTGGGAAAAGGGAGCCTTATCCTCCAAGAATACTTCCGCTCTAGAAAAAAGAGAAAGATGAGAAAAGCCAAAGGAGCCCTCTCTGCATGTCCAGAAGGCCAGTAACATAAAGCGTATTTCCTCTTACAGTCTTAGGCAGACTCTAGAAGGGCAAGTCCACAGTAAAAGGAAACCAGAATATTTGCCAGATGAGCTCGAATTTTTATCTTTGGTATGTACATTAAGGAGAATTATCTTTGAGAGTCACATATGGCACTAATATTCTCTCTCCTTTTCTTACACACACACACACACACACACACACACACACTGTTGGCACCACACCCTAGGAGAACACCGAAGCCCAAGAATATCCCCTAACAGAAGTTGGTGAAGAAGTTGATCTTGTTCCTTTAAGTGTTTTCCCTGCCTTATGTTAATGGTTTCATGGTGGGGTGACATCTTAAAGAGTCTTATTAGTGACTAGGCTGCCCACTTGACTTCCTAAGCCATATCACCTTTATGAAAAATAGCAAAACTGGCTTGTTCAGTTGACTCCCTAGAAATGGCAAGTCCTCCTGACCCTCCCTTCCCATAGAAAGCGTGCCACCATCTTAAATTTTTTTTTTCAACGTTTATTTATTTTTGGGACAGAGAGAGACAGAGCATGAACGGGGGAGGGGCAGAGAGAGAGGGAGACACAGAATCGGAAACAGGCTCCAGGCTCTGAGCCATCAGCCCAGAGCCCGACACGGGGCTCGAACTCACGGACCGCGAGATCGTGACCTGGCTGAAGTTGGACGCTTAACCGACTGCGCCACCCAGGCGCCCCATAAACTGATATATATATATATATTTATTTCTTCGGTTTCCTCCCCTCCCCTCTACCTCTCTGCGAGCCCTGAAGGAGAAACTGATTCTCAAAGGCCAGAGCGACGAGGCAGTTTGAGGAAAGTTCTTTGGACTTTGGAGAGTATGCCAAGCACTGGGAGAATTGGAGAGAAATGTCACAGGGTAAGAGTCACAGGTGACTACAATGTGTGGTCAGTGGGCTTCACCTGCCTGCACTTCTGTTACCTGAGCTATCACAGGAGTGCAGGAGCCCTCTAGAAACCAGTCCTTCTCTGAGGTAGATCATTTATAGGCACCATACAGAGCCAAATAGGGCCAACATCCCTTGGCCATGTTTGATTGTTTTCATCATTTTGGTCCTTTGGGTGGTTTTAAAATCTGTTTTGGGGGGGTCGGGGGGAGCTGGGTGGCTCCGTCGGTTAAGCGTCTGACTCTTGACTTCGGCTCAGGTCATGATGTCACGGTCGTGAGATCGAGCCACACGGTGGACTCACACTGGGTGTAGAACCTGCTTAAGATTCTTTCTTTCTCTCTCCCTCTACCTCTCTCCCCTGCTTGCGCTCTTGCTCTCTCTCAAAAAAAGAAAAAAGTAATAAAATCAAATCTGTTTTCAAATATCTTTCCAACTTACCCATTTCTAAAGTTGTAAATGTCAACAATAGAGATTCAATTCCATTCAACAAATCACATATATGTAACTTGACTGACTAGCATCTGAGATCTTCTCTACTGAAGTATGAACCCTGAAGAATGCGAGCATGGCTTTCATGTCTGTACCTGCAGATCTTAGCCCAGTGTCTGGCCCATAGCAGGTGCTTAACGCAGATGGTTTAGTGAATGACCAGAACAATGAATGAAGGCTCAACATAGACCCACCACTAGCTAGGCAGACCTTGGGTAGAAGAAAGGAAGGGAAAGAGAGAGGGAGGAAGGGAGATAAGGGGGGGGGATCTAAAAAAAGATAAAAAAGAGGGGCACCTGGGTGGCGCAGTCGGTTAAGCGTCCAACTTCAGCCAGGTCACGATCTCGCGGGTCCGTGAGTTCGAGCCCCGCATCAGGCTCTGGGCTGATGGCTCGGAGCCTGGAGCCTGTTTCCGATTCTGTGTCTCCCTCTCTCTCTGCCCCTCCCCCGTTCATGCTCTGTCTCTCTCTGTCCCAAAAATAAATAAATGTTGAAAAAAAAAAAAAAAGAAAGGAAAGAAATAGCAGCATAATACACAGTCCTGGTTGTCCCAGAGAGATAAGACTTTCCTGCATGAAATAATTGGGAAACGATAAGATTCAATGTGTGTATTTCCCTCCGCTGGAAGAAAAATGAGTCAGATGAAAGAGAGAACTTGAGCTTTCACAGGCAGAAAAAGAACATGTGTGTGAGGGGAGCGGAGGGGAGGACGGGGGAAGGAAGGTAAAGACACACAGTCTACTGCCAAGGAAGAAAGGACTGCGGCTCTGATTTTGCCAGGTCAGCCATCTCTAGTCATCAAGCTCACTTAATTGCTGTAGCCTGGACTCCTTTTTGCCTGAGTAAACGAAACCTAAAAGACTTTTAGAGTTTAGACCCTTGTTTTCTTAGCTCTTCTGAATGTGCTGTCAGCCAAAGGCATCGGCCGCACCCCTCTCTTTCAACACTCTCCGGGGGTTTGTTCTGTTTATCAAGCAAACAACTGGTTTGCAGCGAAGACTATCTCCAGCCTTGGGGAAGCTGCCCTGTTGGCTTGCTAACCTGTTTGAGGAGCTGACAAAATCCACGTTCTCTGTAGGAATCCTCAGAAGCCATACAAGTTCCTTCAGGCTCCTCACTCTTCACCTTGTTGGATAATCAATCCATCCCCTCCCCAAGGTGAAGGACGATACTGACGAGATCCCCTTCCCAGTACTCGCCTTGGCCTCCTCGCTGTCATGGCCACGTTGTCAACTTAATTCCATCGCTAGATCATGAAAGTTTTGCTACATGTTGATAGCAACCCCACCCATTTGACTTGCACTTCTTAGATTACATGCTGAGTGTAAGGCATTTCTGTTAAACATCTAGAAACCTGTCAAATGTCGCAAAGTAGGCATGCATGCATGCATGTGCTTATGCACAAACACATACACACACACAAACACAACCTGAAAAATCCCATTCCTCACAGGATTCTGAAGTCCTTCTTCTCCCCAAGAAGCCCTTGCGTGCTGCATAGGGCTTATGCTTCTATGCCCCAGAAGCCGCTTTGAGAGAAACTGCTTTGAAAATTGAGCAAACCAAAAAGATGGTGAAAGGGAGGAAGGTCACCTTGTGTAGATTAAAAGAGAAGTCGTGTTCCAGTTAAGTGCCTACATATTTTGTCATTGTCTAGATTGATTGTGACATTCCAGTAACACAAATACATTTATCTTTGAGTCCTATGTAATGTATATATAAATCTTACATATTTGTTCAACATTTACTGCCATTATTTATAATGGTCTGAGAGCACTGCAGATGTTAGGCTGATGCTATCTGTTTTACATCAAAATCTTCTAGAAGGTAAAAACCCAACGCTGAGCAACAATTCCAGACACAGAGGTTTTCAACCCCAGCTATGCATTAGATCCATCAGGAAAAAAAAATTTAATATTGATTGCAGGTTCCTCCCCGGAATTTCTGAATCTGGATCTCCAGGAAGGAGTCTTAGACTCTGGTTTTAACCACATTCCTTGGTGATATTTAGCCACCAGCTCAGCCCTGACACAAGTAGCAGAATCAGGACTCAACAGCCTAGCAAATGCAGCTGCGATTATTAGCAGGGTCTTCTAGATGGAACAGCATCTGCCAGCCCCCAGATCTCTCTGAAGTCAGTACTCCCCAGGACCTGTGAGAATAAGGTGAGGGAAACCCTGCATTCCTGGGGAGTGGAAGGGACCTCAGAAAAGACATTTCTTGAGTGAAGACCCCAAAAGATCTTCATGGTGGGCATCAGCTCATGCTGCTTCTTTCAATAGTGTGGACCTCTTCCCCTACCTCACCCTTCTTAAACTGTCCTTCCAGCTGCAGGCTTCCTGTGGACATGAGGGAAACATGAAATACTGAAAGATCACTCAGGATCACTCCAGAGACACCCCCCGAAATATGTTCCGAAATTACCTTTTCTGCCGCTTGCTCCGATTCAACATTTACCCAGGCGGTAGCTTGTCACCTTTTCTCCATCCCCCAAAGACACGTTGCTCAAGCTACTGCCATCAGCAGTGAGGACTATTGTGAACCTAACATAAGCCTCTTCTCATTTCCTGCTGCATCATAACACCCAGGAGAAGCCCAGAGGACAAAATCCCTGCCCCCCGCCCCGACACCCTTCAGAGTCCCCCTATTTCTGGACATTCAAAGAGTAGATGAGATGGATTCTGGGAATCCTTCCAGTTCTCACTTCTTTCTCCTCTACTCTGGCAACATTCGTCTCTCGTTCTCTGCTTTGCTTTTTTCTGCACTTGTCCCTTGGTACGCTGTGCAGACCATCAGCAGATCCTAAAATGCTATCCCTTAGCAAAGCAGAAACAGCTCAGTAGTGATGCTAACCTGACCTCGTGCTGGGCTTCCAGACCCTCTCCTCTTTGAACCTCCTTCAGAATCTGCCAATCCAGGGACACAAACTCTTGTCTCTGAGTTCTTTATAGCTGTGGTTCATCAGCATCCACAAGGTCACTGACTGCCCTTGCCCATGACCTGCAGCTGTATTTGTTTGCAGCTTTAAATAGTACTGGCTTCTCCTTCTAAACAATTGCCTCCCTGCCCCATCTCCCACCCACCACTCCTCATCCCTCAGCCCTGGGTCAGCCAGTGGTAAATCAAGGGCAAGTACAAAACACATTTGCAGTTCTCCTTCCTGCCCCAGGTCTCTCTTACTGCTAATTTGTTCCAGCTTTTTCCTTAATACTCAGATATTTGTATTTGAGATTCCTGCCTCCAGATGTATTAGTTTGTGTGGTTCCAGGCCAGACTTTAAGTTCCTGTCTCTTCCCACCAAGAAAGGATCTCTAAATCTAGAAAGTTCTGTCCTGGAATTTTTGCCGTTGTCCACCAGCAGCTCCTATTCCAGAATCCACACATGGCTTGGAGAAGAGGTTGGGCAGGGGTGAAGCTCTGCTCTTCAATGGTTCAGGCTGCAAATATCCAGCCAGTCCACCCCACAACACATACCAATATTGGCAACCAATGTCGTGGTCGCTACCACCCCTCCTTCTGACCTTCGCTTCAGCAGAGAACTGGCCACAGTGCCTCCCAAAATAATCTGCACACAGCTTAAGTTGAAATTTACTAGGAGTCCTATCACATTTTTTCCTAAAATTCTAAATCCATAACATCTACGGAACTCCTTTTATCCAACTATTGAGCAATTCTGTGGATGGAAAAAGAACAGTGGAAATGAAGACCAACCCATCTTCCATCCACCCATTAGGGTTTCTATGTCTTCTCTTTTTGTTTTTCTGAGGCACAGGTCTACCAGCCAGGCCTTTGCTCTTTGCCCGTTGTGATCCCAGTTTGGTTTTCCACAAGTGCTCTGGTGCGTACAGAAGTGATCACTTGCCTCGACGAGCACTGGGTGTTGTAGATAAGTGATGAATCACTGAATTCTATTTCTGAAACCAATATTGCACTGTATGGTAACTAACTAAAATTTAAATTCAAAAAAAAAAAAAAAAGAAGAAGAAGCAATCATGATTGATTAGAGCTCCAAACATTCACCACGGTCTTGAAAATTAATGATGCCCCCCAATTGCCATACTCCCTGTTTCCCAGAGTCTTGATGCCAAATGCATTTACCCATTAGGTATTCTCTGAACTATAGCACTCAAGGAAAGGCCTGTGGTTCTGGGGGTGTGTGAAAAAGTGGCTAAACTGCACTGACTACCCATCTCCCCCATGTGACACCCTACGGGGCTCCCAGTTCCTTTGTACTAAGCTAAATATGAATCCCGTTAGCTAAGAACATGAAATCCAGCCATACGGCAGTTTTAGGAGAAAGAAAGCACAACGAATCCAGTCACTATCATGTCACAGATTCTGAAAGTTGGGGAATTTCTGCTCTCTGGAATGTCAGTGGGCCAAAGTGACAAATGGATTGTTCTTTTCCATCTGGGTAGCTGGCATCATGTGGACCTAACCGGTATCTGATTCTGTTGCCTTGACAAATACTAAAATTATATAGACCAAATTTTATTAATGCAACCTCAAAGGGCTGTCCACTTAGATCATGCTGAATTTTACTGCATCAAAGACTTTGCAGAAGAGGCCACCAGCTTAGAATTCTTGTTGCTGCCCAGAGAGTTTGAAGAGAGCAGTAAGGGTCCCCTAAGAAGCCAGGCCTCACATGCAGACCTCTGATACCTGCAGTGGAGCAGAACAGGCTAGCGGGCACCTTCCAGCCCATGAGAAAGAAAGACGGAGAGAGATGGAGAAACAGAGACAGAGAAGTTAAACCCAAGCCACTTGGACCCCAGGCTCAGTCGTCACACCCTAGTAACCCTGGAGCAGAGTTTAACAGGATCCAGGATGTGTCCTGAGTATTCTGGCCTAAATTCTATGCTTCACCTAATTTCCCTATGCTCATCCAAAACTTCCAAACTCATACAAAGCTGGAACTCTGGATTCTGGGCCTGTGTGAGGCCTGGAGACAAGTGGGCAACTCTGGTCTTGGGTGACCCCCCACCTTCTAGTTTGGATCCTAAATCTTGCCTGTGCCTTCCAACTTGTTTCTACCTTGCCCTCAGGACTCACTAGACAATCTCAGACTGTCCAGGGCTCCCAGGAACAAGGTTGCCTTGGTTCAGTGACCTGGAACTAGCTATTTTGGATGAAGGGCTGAGTAAGACGTGTCATACCTTTCCTGAATTCCAGTCTAAATTGTTGTTTTTAGAAGCTCACTAACAAAGAATACACAGCTGGAGAAATTTATCTCCTTTCTTCGTTTTATAATCTCCAAATTAAAAACCAGAAGTCACACGTCCAACAAGGCACCTTGGCCTCTTGACAGGGAGACATACACACTCACACACACACACACACACACACACACACACACACACACATGCAAATTGTCCATCGTGAGATATAGAAGAGACACAGGCCTGGATGTCTAGAAACTCGGGTTCCACTACTCCCGGCTCTGACCCTACCTTGCTAGGTGACCTTGGAAACATCACTTCACCTCTCTGGGATCAGGTATTCTCTTTTAGCTTCTAAATGTGCCTGTGAAATCCAAGAAGTCACAGCCTTGCCAACCTGACCACCGACTTGGCTTAAAAGCCTGATTAGAACTTGTGTAAAATCACTCATGGCACCCCTGTGATGGTGAATTTAGGGGTCAATTTAAAGGGCATTTTTGAGGGGCGCCTGAGTGGCTCAGTCAGTTAACGGTCTGACTTTGGCTCTGGTCATGATCTCACAGTTCGTGATTTCAAGCCCCGCATCAGGCTCTGTGCTGACAGATCAGAGCCTGGAGCCTGTTTCGGATTCTATGTCTCCCTCTCTCTCTGCCTGTCCCCTGCTCACACTCTGTCTCTGTCTCTCTCTCTCAAAAATTAAAAAAAAAAAAAATTAAAAAAATGCTTTCAGGGGCCCCTGGGTGGCTCAGTTGGTTGAGGATCCAACTTGGGCTCTGGTCATGATCTCGCAGTTTGTGAGTTCGAACCCCGCGTCAAGCTCTGTGCTGGCAGCTCAGATCTTAGAGCCTGCTCCGGATTCTGTGTCTCCCTCTCTCTGCCCCTTTCCTGCTCAGGCTCTGTCTCTCAGAAAATGAATAAATGTTAAAAAAAATTCTTTTAAAAATAAATAAAGGGTGTTTTTGAATGAGATTTACATTTAAATCAGTAGGCTTTGAGTAAGAAGATCACCCTCCAAAATTTGAATGGGCCTCATTCAAATAGCCTAAGGCTTGAATAGAACAAAAAGAACAGCCTCCCCAAGTAATAGGGAAATCTCCAGTAGACTGCCTTCAGACTTCATCTGCACCATCAGCTCTTTGTGGGTCTCCAGCCAGCCCACACTGCAGATTTTGAGCTTTCCAGCCTCCATAACTGCATGAGCCAACTCCTGATAATAAATCTCTTCCTATAGACAAACACATCCCATTGGTTCTGTTTCTCTGGAGAACCCTTACTAACGCGGTTCCCAAGGACCCAACATCTGCCATGTACTCAGCCCCCTGGCAGTCCCTGGGGCATAGGGCTCTGTTCCCAAGGAGTACGCAACCTAGTTGGAAAGATGGGATTAACTTGGATGAAATCATGCACAAGTGGCAGAAGCCAGTTGCTGGTGCTATATCTCAGAAAAGAATTCAGAAGAAACTTCGAGGAGATGCCCCTTGTGCTAGACCTCTAGGGCAGCTGGAACTTCCCAAGGAAGAAAGGAAAAGAGGGATGACCCAAAGGTGGTGATGTGCACGGTTCCTCTCCTCCCCCTGGCCCTCCTGTCTCCATGAATGCTATCCCCACCCCTACACATGCCCAGGTCCTATGGGCCCTGTCCTTATCTCTGTCCAAGTCTCACCAAGCACTCCAGGCCTTTACTCCTTTCCCCCATAGTCAATCCTCTGTCTGGACCCTGCCCCTAAATATTAAGGAACATTCCCCTGCTTTCCAGCCCCACGGTCTCCTTCCTTGTTCAGGCTGTCATTTTTGCTCCCTTGGACCACACGTACATCCCGCATATGTCTACCCTTTCTTTACTTTTGCCCCGCCAACACTTTGCTCCCCATAAGTCAGGGTGACCCTTCAAAAGTGAACATTGGATCTCGCCTCTCTGTTTCCAACTCTTTGGTAGCTCTTCACTTCCTGCAGAACAAAATCGAATTTAGTATGGCTTCACCAGGCTGTGCCGTAGGCCATTGCTATGTCTCCATCCCCAACTCTTGCCACCCATCTTCTTTTACTTACCAAACAGCTCTCGGGTCCTCAGAAATAGCATCTTTCCCACCAGGCTGTTGCACATGCTATGCCCTCCGCCCAAAACGCTTCTCCTCTTTCTTCAGCTACTTACTACTTTCTTTGGGTCTCAGTTCTTCTATTTTCCAGGAGAAAGCCTCCCCTAACTTCTGCAGACTTGTGTGGGTGTTTCCCCAAGCTACACCCTGTTCTCCCTCAAGCATTTACCATGAATGCCAACTGACAAACTTTCTGTCCTCCCAACTAGACCTCAAGCTTTGAGAAACTGTCCAGCTCACACACCTAGGAATTCCCCCAAATACTGAAGTATGCATGATAGAGACTCAAATGTTTTAGGTATGCTAGGCCTGTCCTGAGCCCCCCAAAATACAGCAATAAACAAGCCTGTCCTCACAGACCTAACCCTTTGAAGATAAGAAACAAGCAATTGCACCACTAGGAATTTATCCAAAGGATACAAAAATGCTGATTCAAAGGGGCACAGGCACCCCAATGTTTATAGCAGCGCTATCAACAATAACCAAATTATGGAAAGAGCCCAAATGTCAATGTCAATGTATATCATACATACATACGTACAATGGAATACTACTCGGTGATGAAAAAGAATGAAATCCTAGGGCACCTGAGTGGCTCAGTCGGTTAAGTGGCTGACTTCGGCTCAGGTCATGATCTCACAGTTTGTGAGTTCAAGCCCTGCGTCGGGCTCTGTGCTGACAGCTCATCGCCTAGAGCCTGCTTTGGATTCTGTGTCTCCCTCTCCATCTGCCCCTCCCCTGCTCACGCTCTCTCTGTCTCTCAAAAATCAATAACTGTTAAAAAAAAAAAAGAAAAGAAAAAGAATGAAATCTTGCCATTTGCAACAATGTATTATTGAGGGTATTATTGAGGGTATTATGCTAAGTGAAATAAGTCAGTCAGAGAAAGACAAATAGCATATGATTTCACTCATATGTAGAATTTGAGGGACTCAACAGATGAACTAGGGGAAGGGAAGGAAAAATAAGATAAAAACAGAGAGGGTGGCAAACTATAAGAGACTCTTAAATAGAGAGAACAAACTGAGGATGGCTGGAGGGGAGGTGGGTGGGGGAATGGTTTCAGTGGGTGATGGGCATTAAGGAGGGCACTTTTCAGGATGAGCACAGAGTGTCATGTGTAAGAGTTGAATCACTGGGTTCTGTTCCTGAAGCCAAGACTACACTGTATGTTAGCTAACTTGAATTTAAATTAAAAAAAAAAAAAGGCAAGTGAATAGTGCATCAATGCAGTTAGAGTTGTGAATAGGACCATAAGAGAAAGAGCTAGAAGGTTGTCCTAGAGCATATTGGAAGAAGGAGAGTTGAAACATCTACTTCATTTTTTTTTATTTTTTTATTTTTTTAATGTTTATTTTTGAGAGACACAGAGACAGAGCTTGAGCAGGGGAGGGGCGGAGAGAGAGGGAGACACCGAATCCGAAGCAGGCTCCAGGCTCAGAGCTGTCAGCACAGAGCCCGACGCGGGGCTCGAACCCACAAACCGTAAGATCATGACCAGAGCTGAAGTCGGACACCCAACCGACTGAGCCACCCAGGAGCCCCCTGGAACATCTACTTTAGACACCAAGAGGTAGGGAAGTCGTCTCTGAGAAGCTGACCTTGAACAGAGATGGAAAGAATGAAAAAGAGCCAGTCATGCAAAGACCAGGGAAGTAAAGTCTCTAAGCAGGAAAAAAACGGGTATATTCTAGGAATGTCAAAAGGTTAGGATGCCAGCAGAGAGGGAAAAGAACATATTCTTCATGCTATTAAGTCCCCTGAACCAGAGACTTAGACCGTAGCGGCTTTATCGCCTGTGGGATGAGTCACTCTGAAGAGGTGGGAAAGGCACTTGGTAACAGAGGATCGCCATACAGCATTGCCTTTTCTACAAAACATGTCAAAGCCCCAAGGCCCTGCCTTGCAAGCTCAAATTCCAACGCAGTGAGATGAACCTGTTCTTATTTAAAATGTTTCATGTGCTAAAATTAATTAGCAACAAAGGAATAGGAATGAGATTATTAGTGATCTTTTTTTACCTGGAGGAGGAAAGGTGAGGATGGAGAGAAGACAGAACTTCTGGTGTGCTTCCAACCATCACATCAGGATGTGTCTCTTTGAAAAGATGGGCTCTGAAGACATCCCTCGGATGAGTAGACCTCTTTCCAAGGATTCAGACTAGGGGCTTCCCTTACGGTCATGGCATCCCCAGCCACACCCTCTTTATGCCAATGCCACCTATGCACACTCGATCCGGAACACGCTCTGTCATCTGCTCCCGTTTGGTTCCGCCCTCACCCTGCCCCAGAACAATACCCATGATTGACTGTGAGTAACTGTGGATAACAGCAAGGTCACTGGAGCCAAAAACTATTTTACGTGTCCTTCTGGACAACCTGTTCTCTTGTCCTTCCATCAGAACCAGAGCTCCCTCCCTCCATTCCTCTCCTCCTCTAGCCTTCGGAGATGGTCCACATTCCTAGCTTAGGCAATACATTCTTGCTGCCCTGACACATACCACCAGCACAGGCCAGGCAGGCCATTGAGAGAGCCGAGCTACCCACCCAACACTTGGCTTTGGCCAAGGGCATCAAGCCAGGCCATGGCATCATAGCAGTCAAGGTCCCTTGATAAGCCACATCAGCCCAACTCTTAAAATTGTTAATGGCGTTGCTGATGGAGTTGATGAGGGTTACATCAGTCCGTATCCCTCCAAAGCCCAGATTGAATAACTTACAATTAGGACAAATCTGGTGGTTAACTCTCCCTTCTCTGTGGAGACAGCTGCTAGATTCAAAGCTGGGGTGGGTTTCAGTGAGAACAGGGTCGGTGGTTACAAAATGTGCCATAAGATAATGGGAACTTCTGGGTCCCTAAAAAAGCTCTTGGATTCAGTCCCATCACAACTCAATCACCGCTGGTGCTGGATTATTTTGAGCCAATGTCAAACGTCAATGCCTTCCATGAATATGTGTCATTCGGAAAGTGCATTTAGCAACTCCTGCCCTCATGCCCTGTGCTGGACATGCAGGACAATGAGTTAAATAAGACATGTTCCCATCCTTCAAGGTCTCCATGAGGGGTGACACATTTATTTATATTAACATAAACATATTCACTTCTCTTTAGAAGGCAACTGAAATACCTCTACGTGAAGCTTCCAAAGTCGATAACTACCAAAAATATCATTGTGAACTCTAACAAGCACCCCTTCTACAGGGACAGTGATGCTGCTGCCAGCCAACTACCTATGGATTTCTGGATCATGCTAAATCGGGCTAACGTGTCTTCTCCTCCACAATGCCTCGTGTGTCATAGGCAGTTGATGGTTAATAGAATGTTATGGTTAATAGAGCTCCAGTCTCTACAGTAAAAAACGACATTACTTTTCTATTGTGATTAGTAACTGTAGCATTAATATTAATAATTACATTGGAGTGCTTACTTAGGGCCAGGAATATCATTCGTGCTCTCTGTGAATTCTCTCGTTGCATCCTGACAACCCCAAGAGGTGAATCCTGTCACTCCCCTGTTTTCCTCTTGACTTTGCAGATGCAGAAACGAAGGCTGAGATTGACCTGTGTACTTCATTCCCTGCAAGGATTTCCAGGCCCTCCAGCTGAGAACTGCTACCTGGTTCAGGCTTCTCGCCTGATGAAGCCCATTCATTCAGGCTTTATTTCTTCCAGTCGGTGGCTACATTATTTTCCAAGTGGTGGCCACAAACCCATGGGCCCCAAATTATGAGGTTATTTAGTCATTCAAAGAATACCTATTCTGAATTCCCAGGTGATGAGACTACAGTGATGAAACAAACACAGGCTCTGCCCTCAGGAGGTTTTCAATCTGGGAAAGTAGATAAGAAAATGAAGAGAAATAAGACAGACAGCCAGGAGCAGGCATCGAATGCACTGGACTGCCGGGTGCCAGTAGAGGTTCCAGGCTGAGATTGGCCCTTCAGCATCCCTACCTCAAGTTCCCACAGCTGGACCCTTGGCTCCAGGCCCTTAGTATGGCTCACACTTTGGAACTGCGCCCTCCTCTGGCCCATGACCCTATGACCAACCTCATTCCACCAGCACCCATGTTATCAGCATCATGGGCAAGACTATGCCAAAAATTTACTTTGTGCATCTTAGTGGAACTAAAGACCAAGAGAAAACACCCCAAGAGGGTGGCAGGGAGACGTAAGGGAGCCTGAAGAACAACTGCTTGGAACTCATTAAAAAGTCACTAGAGGGGTGCCTGGGTGGCTCAGCTGGTTAAGCGTCTGACTCTTGATTTCAGCTCAGGTCATCATGATCTCACAGTTCATAGGTTCGAGCCCAGCTTCAGGTTCTGTGCTAACAGCCTAAAGCCTGCTTAGGATTCTCTGTCTCCCTCTCTCCTGGTCTCTCTCTCTCTCTCTCTCAGAAATAAATAATAAATAAACATTTTTTTTAAAAAATCACTAGAAAGAGGCATGCAAGAAAGAAGTAACCTGGGTGATCAGAAATTCAACAATAAGGAAGTAAAGGACAACTGTGGTGTAGATGATATTCAAATCATTCCAGCATGAAAGCTGCAGAGCTTCTGGCTCAGGACAGGCCCAACACCCTCAAAGAAACATCAGAGATGGTCAAATTTCGCAACAGATGGTCTAGGGAGTTTCCATTCTTCTGTAGACAAGAGCTGTCCTGTGCGAGCTTACACTTGGGATTCAGGACTCTGATGATGAGTCTGTATCCCCAGGCAGTGTGTTCTGGGGTTATGTGCTTGCTCTGGTGGTGGGGGTCTTTGCTTATAACCAAGAGGTGAAAAGCACCTACATCATGGACAGTTTTGCTAAATTATTCCTCTCCGAGCTCTTGTCGTCTGAGATACAAAGAGAGCACAATGTACATGGTGGAAATTAAAGGAAGAGACCAAATTCCCACAGATATCAGGTGGCTGACTTCTCAGGGAGGTGGCGTAGATGACTTATCCCTCACTCAGAAGTCTGAGTCCCAGTCCTGCTCCTCTCACTGTACTCAGAGCAATCTCCTTGAAACAAAGAACACTGGCTTCTCTTCTGCAACCTAGTTAAAAGGCACAGCAACTGGCACAGTCACCAACACAGGCAACAGGACCATCATTGGACAGATTGCCTCACTGGCTTCAGGAATTGGAAATGAGAAGACACCCGTAGCTTCCAAGATTGGGCACTGTGCTTACATTGAGGCAGGAGAGGTCACTTCACCGGCACCCTTTTCTTCATTATGAAGAGTGCCCACGAACTACGGCCCGGACTCTGTCATCTTCCTCATTGGTATCGTTGTGGCCCATGAACCTGGGGGCCTCCTGGTCATTGTCACTGTCACCTTGTTAGTGACAGAAAAATGGATGACAAAGAAGAACTTCTTGAAGAATCTGGAAGTAATGGAGACCCTCTTTCCACCTCTGTCATTTGTTCTGACAAAACTGACATGCTCGGATTCACAGCAGGACCCACAGGCGATCTGACAATCAGATCTACGTGGCTGACACAAACAAAGAACCGACACACTAACTCTTCTGCCTAACGCTCTGGAATCTGAGCTTCCTCATTCAAGATAATAACATTGTATCACAAAGTTGGGTTCAAACCAGGACAGGAAAATGTCCCCATCATCAGGCAAGCTTTGCTTGGAGATGCCTCAGAAGCTACCCTTGGAAATTCTCAGAGGTTACTGTGGGTGCTGTGATGGAAATTAGGAAATCAAACCTGCAAAGTGCCTGAAATCTCTTTGGATTCTACCAATAAATTTCAGCTCCTCATAGAGAACATGAATGGCTCCAGTTATAAATGCTCCCTCATGATGATGAAGGGGCCCCTGAGAAGGTTTTAGAGAGCACAGCACCATCATTATTAATGTCTTAAATTAGCCTCTAGACAAGGCGCGTCAAAAGCCTTCCACATAGTGTGTATGGAGCTAGATGGCCTAGAGGAGACACAGTCTTGCTCTCTACCACCTCCACCTGCCAGCAAACAAGTTCTCAGAAATCTACTCAGTTGAGGGGTACCGTGGCCTTTCCCACCTCCAACGTCTGCTTCGTGAGCTCTTGTCAACAATCTATCCCCTTCAGTCCACTGCACTTGATGCATTTACCAAATGCCAAAGTGATGGGATCAAGGTTGTCGTGATTACAGGTAACTGTCTCTTCGTAGCTGAAGTATTACCAAGAGTGTGTGTAGGTATCACGTCAGCCAACTGTGGCATGGTGGAAGACCTTGAAAAATGCCTCAACCCTGGCGTGGAGCGAGTTAGTGAATAGGCTGCTAAAGCCACTGTGGTGGCCAGTATGGAGCTGCAGGACATAAGTCATGCATGAGCCTCTGGATGAGCTCATAACCAACCAGTTGGAAATCATCTTTGCCCGGACATCTCCCCAGCAAAAGCTGATCATTGCGGTAGGCTGTGAGAGACAGGATGCAGGTGTTGCTGTGACCAAGGATGCAGCTAATGATTTTCCAGCCTAAAGGAAGCAGATATTGGGATAGTCGTGGAGGTAGCGGATTCTGATGCAGCCAAAATGGCAGGCCACACCGTCTTACTAAACGGTAATGAAATCTTTGCACCCGTAGTCACAGAGTGCAGGAAGGCCACCTGATCTTTGACAACCTAGAGAAGATCATTGCTTCTACTCTGACCTAGAACACTGCTGAGCTTTGCCCTTTTTTGACTTACATTATTGTTGAGCTCGTCCTGCCCCTTGGCATCATTGCCATCTTGTCCATCAGTTTGGGCACAGACACACTTCCCTCATTGCTTTGTCTTATGAGAAAGCTAAAAATGACATATCATGAACCAGAAGCCTCACCATAGGAAGCTGGGAAGGCTGCTGAACAAGCCACTTGCCATATACTCCTGTCCACACATTGGCCTCAGACAAGACTTGGGAGCTTATGTCGTTAATGGGGACTTGTCGTTTCATGTCACTAGTATGCATGGTAGGATGTAGATCCAGTACTCTCATCAACTCTGGGGCAACGGGGAAAGGACAACATGAATGACTGGGAAGACAGCCATGCACAAGAATGGACTGGAGGTGTCAGAGGAAATACCTAGAACGGACAGGCTACACAGCTGCTCTCATTGGCATTATTAAGATCCGGCACATAGTATATCTGATCATGACGAAGATCCGAGCAGTCTTCTTCAGCAAGATCTTTCCAGAAATAAAGCCATTGAGGTAGGGATTGCCTCATGCTTTGTCATAGCATTAATCCTCTCCTATGGCCTTGGAAGTACCACAGCCCTGGATTTCACTGTGTTTCTGGCACAGGATTGGTCTGTGGATATGCCGCTTGCCATTCTTCCTTGGGTGTATAATTACGGGTGAAAACTTCCCATCAGACTTTACTGTGGAAGCTGTGGGGATGGTATATCAGTAAGACCACCCTTTCTCCCAAGCCTCCCAACCTCACATTGATGATATGTCCAGATCTCTTGTGCAATAATAACATCATCAAAATCACACTAGAGCAGGACAAAAACTGTATGCAAGGCGCTCGATTCATGTTGTGTATTTTACAGCTGAGATTTGACTGTTCGTGCGCACCTTTCACCTCCACCTCTATCTCCTGTTTCCAAATACGTTAACTTCAGGGTGATACTGTAGGGAAGAAAAGCATGTTTGTACGTATCCAGGCTTCCATGGTATCGAATAGCTTTGCATAACCCAGACATGATCTGGGGCCTCCCTGCACTTAAGCTCTAGATAGGATTCCCCAAATGCCTATTCTACGTCCTGTTAGAGATCCAATGCCCTCCTCCATATTTCTGTGAATTCCTGGGGAAATTGGTCACTTTGTTCAAAACTTCAGCTCCGGGTTTGCGGGACATGGAGACGGAGGTAGGGTTACACCGGACTTGGGCGTCCACCTTCATCACTCTCAAGGACTGCCATCATGCCTTCCCTGGTCTCATCACCCCTCACCCCCGCCCCTCTCCGTCTCACCAGGCCATTTTCGCCTTAGCTACTCCCTCCCCTCCCAGATTGCCCTTTCCCTTTACCACTAGAACACCAATTCGGCTTCCCCAACCCCTGCTCTAAAACTGAGTTCCAAGTCCACTTTGCATATCCCAACTCAAGGGGCTCAACTGAACAAAAAGGTCTTTCATTTACCAGGAAGCCATTGTGGTTTGAAATGGTAATATCTATTTCTTGTAAAACATTTGCAAAGCACTTTCCAGCACTGACGTTTTGCCAATCCTGTTTCACGCTTTTGGCTTAGGTTTATTCATGTGTAGAGCACACATCTATGTTGACAGGCCCGGAGAGAACTCATTTGAAAGTAAAAGACATTTTGTAAAACAAACAAAGATAGAAAGTATTAAGTGACATAAGAAACGTATAGGGATGAGACCATCAGTAAGTGACTTCTGACATCCCTTCTCAAATTTAACTTTCCATGATTCTAGATCATGCACCATGATGCCTAGTAGGTGCATAGAAGAGGTTTCAAGCAGCAGGTGTGTCCGGGCCAGACTTTAGGCAGAGAAAGTGTCAAGATAAGGGAGCCAATGTTTAAAGAAAAATTTAACCGAGTCCATTTTCCTTTCAATGAATTAGAAGACTCCACAAAAAAATCAATGTTTGGACTTTGATCTTTCTGGGACATTTCCATTATCTCTTACATTTTATTACTTGCAAACTGAGAAGGGGCTACTGCCTGTCTTTCCATGTTTACTTACTTTTAGCAACATGTCTTGGGGGCCTTCTATGCTTTGGGCTATGCACTGGGCGCTGGAAATACAAAGATGAAGCCCTCAGAAGAGGGAGTTCAAGTGGAATGGGAGAATAGAAAGGAAACAAATGTAACTCAGGCTCAGACCTTCCATTTCTGCACCACTGACGGTCTCTGGCCTCTGTCACTCGAATTTAGGCACAATACCCACCACCCTCTCTAGCGCACCCACCCCCAAGTTCATTCCCACCAACCTTTTGGGTGATTTTAGTAACTTACTATAAACCTTCAAAGGGAGGGGCATCTGGGTGGCTCAGTCAGTTAAGCATCCAACTCTTGATTTCGGCTCAGGTCGTGATCTCACTGTTCGTGAGTTCGAGCTCCACATCAGGCTCTGTGCTGACAGCGTGGACCCTGCTTGGGATTCTCTCTCTCTCCCTCTCTCTCTCTCTGTTCCTCCCCTACTTGTGCCCTCTCTCTCTTCATATAAATAGATAAACTTATTAAAATTTTTTAATAAAAAAATTAAATTAAATTAAAAAAAAAAAACCTTTAAAGGGAGTCAGGATTGCTCCCTTCCCTTCACTCCCATGGTCTCTCCCATCTCCTGGCTGCCCCCTAACCTCTGTCTCCATTATTCTCTCCTCATTCACCTCTCAAGACCAATGCTAATTCCTTGTCTTACACATGCAGTTCCAAAGGCGTCTTTTTTACTTGAGCACAGCCTTGGGTGTCACCCTCCACCTACAGTGACTCAAAAGATTTCTTCCAAATAAATACAGGCCCTTCCCAAAAAAGAGTTCTTAGAGGAGGAGGAAAGGGGGGGTCTCCATCCATGCTCAGAAACTGGAGCTGTGTTTAGAATAGGGTGCATTTTGTCCAGTATAAGGCAGAAGAGGCAGCCGATGTGGTAAAGACTAAGGGTATTCTGGTTGATGAAATGTATTTCTAATCATCAGGTAGTCCAGTCCAGAAATGTAGGGAGTTGGCCCCTGGACTCGCCAATGTTTGGGTTATGCTTCAACCTTGACTGAACAGCAGAATTTCGCATGGTGCCAACTCCCATGTGCTTTGAGCAGGGTTGGGTACATTATGCTTCTCTGTTTTTTGTTTTTTGGTCTTTTCCCCATGCATCTGGGGTGTTTCTTCCATTAAAACCAGGACTTTTCCTCCCTCTGGGCTTCCACACAAACTCCAGCCCAAGCCAATACTCCTAAGAGATGCTAAATCCACTTTCGAGCCAAAAATCGAAATAATGTATTCGAAAACATGCCAATAACTCCACAGAGAACTTTTACAGGCAGTATAATTTCACTCCAGGTTTCCAGACAGGAAGGAGTTATTTTGCTCACTAACGACAAGGCAATGACAGGTTGTTCTCCAGACATTTCCACATAGGAAGGAAAGGCAAAGTCCAGAGCACAAGGTAGGTCCAGGGTGCTCTCCCTGCAGCACAGAATGGGAGTCTCTGCTTGTTCACCTCTGAGTTATCTCTCCCCCCTCCCTTTTTTCGAGGTTCTTCTTACGTTCAGGGCCCACATCTCAATTCAGGATTCCAGATGCGATTTCCCAGCAGACATGGAAATTCTTGCTAAGGCAGCCTGGATAGAACATTTCAGAAAGACATGATCATTGTCCTCAAAGAGCCGAAAGCCTGTCGCATAGAAGAGGCATTAGACTTACCCGACTTGGTAACAGAAAGGAATGGGGACAATAGACAGAAGCCGCTAGAAACCAAAAACATCTCCATTAGGTAAAAGAAGGCTTTAGACCAACACTAGAACTGAGCTATCTCAAACATCTGAAGTTAGGTACTCCCCCAGACTCCCCAAACCCCAAATTTATTTACAGCACTGACTTGCATGGGGTGTTAGGATGTCCTGGGGCAAGAAATTCAACCATGACCAAACTCGGGGTTCAGACATAGAAATAGACTGGGTGAATCTGGGATGTGTGAGTAGAATATGACAAGAGAAGAGAAATTTCAAGGGCAGAGGCAAATTGGAATCTGCAACGGGGGCAGAAACACGTCAGCGTGCTGGACCTAGCCTCAGGGTCTGGACTTCAAGGGTGCGAGTGGGGGCTTCAGGAACAGCAAGGCGGTGGCCCTGCTTCAATCGACCCCAATCCCAGGCACCATGGTGACATGAGCATAGAGAGAGGGTCTTGCGTAAGCATAAAAAAAGCCATGATATCTAAAGACCCAAGCAATTTCTTGAAGGAAACCACAAAGAAGTAGACCATCAAGACAAGGAAACCATTTCTGTCTTGGCAGAGAAGAAACTATCAGGTAGCTCGGAACAGCAAGGAAGCAATCAGTGCCTGAGGGGAAAAGCCTGGAAAAGCCTTGATGCAGGCAACAGACCAAGTGCAGCTTCAGAGACAGAAACAGGGACAGAAGCTGGGACAGAGTGGGAGGAACATCAGAATTACTGGCCCAGAGAGAATAATGACCCAGGTCCCCAAGGCAGCTGGAGGGATCCAGGCACCCACATGAGGCAGCCTTTGTAGACCTCCAGAGACAGAAGGACCCTCCCATTACCATCCTTACCATGAGGACCAAAGCTTCTCAGCTACACAGATGGAGACCATCCAACTATCAAATTTTGTGTCTGCATCTCTCTTCGTCGTTTTCTGAAGTCAGAGTTATTGACGTATCATTTTCTTACAGTAAAATTTACCCTCTTCAAGTGGGCGGTTGAACAAATTTTCACAAGTGCACACAGTTGTAAAATCGCAAGATGCAGAACATTCCTATCACCCCAAAACATTCCTGCCTGCCTGTTTGTAGTGAATACCTCCCTTCCTCCCCAGCCTCCAGCAAAACCAATCTGTTTTGTTCTTAATACATACAATTGACCCTTGACCAAGCCGGGGTGAAAGCCACTGACCCCACACACAGTCAAAAATTCCTGTATAACTTTGCCCCAAATTTAGTTCCTAATAATAGCCAACTGCTGACTAGCAGCCTTACAGATAACATAAATGGTTGATTAACACATATTTGTATGTTGTATATATTATATGCTACCTCCTTACAGCAAAGTAAGTTCAAGAAAAAGAAAATGGCATTAAAAAAATCATAAGAAAGATGGGGCGTCTGGGTGGCTCAGTTGGTTAAGTGTCTGACTTCAGCTCGGGTCATGATCTCACAGTTCGTGAGTTCAAGCCCTGGATCGGGCTCTGTGACAGCTCAGAGCCTGGAGCCTGCTTTGGATTCTGTGTCTCCCTATCTCTGTGCCCCTGCCCTGCATGTGCTCTGTCTTTCTCTCAAAAATAAATAAACATTTAAAAAATTAAACAAACAAAAAACAGAAAATCATAAGAAAGAAAAACTATGTTTACATTACCGTACTGTATTTGTTGAAAACAATCTGCATTTAAGTGGACCCACTCAGTTCAAAGTCGTGTTGTTCAAGGGTCAACTATATATATGTATATGCCATTTGTTGCTTCTTCTGGAATGTCATATAAAAGAAATAATAGGGGTGCCTGGGTGGCTCAGTCAGTTAAGCATCCAACTTTGGCCCAGGTCATTATCTCATGGTTCATGGGTTCAAGCCCCACATCGGGCTCTGTGCTGACAGCTCAGAGCCTGGAGCCTACTTTGGATTCTGTGTCTCCCCCTCTCTCTGCCCCTCCCTTGTTTGAGCACACTCTCATTCTCTCTCTGTCTCTCTCAAAAATGGATAAACATTTAAAAAAAAATTTTTTTTTAAATCATAGTAGAGAACAAACAGGCTTGCTGGAGGAGAGGTGGGTGGGGGAATGGTTTCAATGGATGATGGGCATTAACGAGGACACTTTTAGGGATGAGCACTGGGTGTCATATGTAAAAGATAAATCGCTAGGTTCTAAGACTACACTGTATGTTAACTAACTTGAATTTAAATTAAGGAAAAAATAAATCATTACTTTATGCAGCCCTTTGAGTCTGGTTTCTTTAGATAAAGATTCTTTAGATAAAGCTTTAGATAAAGCATTTAGATAAACATCCAGGATGTTGCACATATCAAGTCATATTTTCTTTTCTTGCTGTACTGGTAGTTTTCCAGGTACCGGCACACCACAATTTGTTTGTCCATCCACCAGTTGATGGACTATTGTTGATCTTTGAGTTGTTTCCCAGTTTTTGATGATTACGAATGAAGCATTTGCATCCAGCTTTTAGCGTAGACATATCACGTCGTTGGGAGAATATCTACGATGGGGGTCCCTGGACCCCATGACAACTGTATGTTTAACTTTATAAGAAATGGCTGAACCGTGAAGAAATGGGCAGAAAACATGAATAGACACTTAACGGACAAAGAAATGGCCAAACCATTTTCCAAAATGCCTGGACCCTCTGGCATCCCCACTGTGCCGGACTCTTATAGGGACCTCGTTTGCACTCATCAGATCCCAGGCTGAGAATATTGACATTCCACTTCCGCTGATTCAATATCCAGGAAGTCAGACGTGTCCTGAAGAAGTGGAAGATGGAGTAATTGCGGCTTTTGGAAATATGGTTCTCCTGTCCCTGTGGGTATCCTGGCGGGGGCTGGGTAACCACTTGTCAGGGATGCAGTGGAGGGCTAGATGACCCCACCTTCCAGATCCCTCCCCGCTCTGCATTCTGTGAGACCATGACACAAACGTCACCCCAGCCAGCATTCTGAGACGCCACCCACTTGGCTCACAGACAAACGTGCATCTTGATGTTTGACATTTTTATCCATTTGACTGATGTGTTTCCCTGAGTCGATATTTTTCATGCAATCAATTGGATCTCTTGGCAGTTTTTGCAAAAGAGGCAATAAATTAATGGACCACCCACATTCTCTTTTGGGTTCATCTGTTGACCTATTCGAGACTGTAGATATTTCATTCAACCTCTCGACACTTTAGCTTCCCCATCTGTGGCTGACAGCACAGAGAATTCTGTAGAACGCACTGAGAATTGGAATGGCTGAGTGATGATGTTGGTATTTATTACTAGAAAGACTGCTTTTACTCTGTCCTCTTTGCCGTGAGTTCTGGAGTCTGACAGGCCTGAGCGGCATTCTGACTGCGTTACTAACTATGGGATCCCGAGGACGTCACTTAACATCTCTGAACCTTGGTAAAATTGGGCATATTCTGCCAACTAAGATTAGTAGGTGACATACCTTGCATAGTGCCTGGTAGAGTCACCCTCTGGGGAACATTATTCTTATTTGTCCTGTCCCTGAAACTACTCTCTCCATCACCACTATTTAAGGGGACTGTGGTCATCTCATGTTAGTGCAAAGGGAAGTCTGGGGCTGGAAAGTAGCACTAGACACAGAGCAGACTGTGGGGTTGGCGGGCAGGGCTGGATGGGGGAACTGGGTGGGTGGTGACCTTGGTGACTCAGAAGAAGCAAGCATTGAGGAGTGGTGAAGCTGGCCCCGGTTTCTGGATTCGGAAGCATTTTCTATCACTGCCTCTGAGCTCTTGGCTCAGGACATCTTTCTGGTTAATGGCTTTACATTTCTGTGCCAACCAAGGCTCTTTGACTCTTCCCAGCCATCTTGGGCCTATAGGAGCAGAACTCCCCCAAATTATGTGGGGGCACCCCAGGACCACAGGTGTTGAGCACGAGGGTGGCCACACGGCTCTGAAATGTTTTTCTTCTACAACCAAGATAGTGGGTGGATCTGACTGGGATCAGCCTTTGACAGAGAAACAGAAACTTATAATAGCTGTGAAGTTTGTTTTATTTTTATTTTATTTTTTAAAGTTTATTTATTTATTTTGAGAGCGAGCGAGAGCACGAGCAGGGGAGGGGCAGAGAGAGGGAGAGACAGAATCCCAAGCAGGCTCCACACAGTCAGCACAGAATCCAACATGGGGCTCGAAACCAAGAACCATGAGATCATGACCTGAGCCGAGATCAGGAGTTGGACGCTCAACCAACAGAGCCACCCAGGCACCCCTGAATTTTGTTTTTAAAGAGATTTCCCTAGACCGGGCCATTGTCATCTCCAGGAACGTGGGACTGACAAAGGGAATATGTCCCTCATCTTGAGAAATGTCCATAAACACTCCTCTAGACCAACGCAGCTGACTTGTCACCCCCCATGGCCACCCTGGCTCCTCCCACGTATGTCACTCTTCATCCCAACCACCCTACATCTCCTAGGTTTGGGAGACAAACGAATCCCTTCCCTCTCCCAGCCATGTAGTAAACCATGGCAGTGGGTTCTAGCCAAGAACTGTGCAGTAAAGGAGCACAGGGCTGGGTGAGCAGTGGACGTCTCTCCTCCCTGGTCCTGTCCTGTCCTGGATCTAGGGGATGATGGGAGAGAGGGAGGCTGTTTGGGGAGAGCATACCACCAGGATCCCAACATTTCTGAGTCATGCAAATATGGGCAAGTGACAACTTCCCCCAGACTCAGCGTTCAGACCCTCTGCCTGTAAAATGAGGGTAATAACACTGCTCTTGAAAGATTAATTTTGGGGATTAGAGATAACACATATAAAGCACCTGGTGCATAGTAGGCAGTCAATAAACCTTAGCTGTTCTTGTTACTGTTGTCTTCTTGCTGGAAGGATTAAATAAGACAATCCGTTTGAAATTCTAGCACTGATTTCATCAGATCCTCAGATGTACGACTGGGAAGGAGGGGAAGTATTGGGCTCATGAGCATGGACTCTCCCGTCTCCATTCCTTGTGGCCTGAATAGGGGCAGAAACAGTTTATTTGCTTTTCATCGACTCCATCCTTGGAGGGCAGCCTCAGAGGGATGGATGAGTCGGAACTGAAATTGTTCAAATGTCACTTTCAGCTACTTAACTTTAGAAACATCTTCTTACGGGGGAAGTTCAGGCAGGTGGCTGACTTTTCATAATCGTTACTAATTTGGGGTTATAGCCATCATTTCTCTGGGCTCTCCAAATGCTCCCTCACCCTCCCACACCCACCCCAACCCATGGAAAATCAGGAGCTGGTCTCGGACAGCGTGTTCTGCCTCCGCGTGCAGCTCGCAGGTGATACCTGTTTCGGGGACAAACAAAGAGGTCTGGTTTCCAAGGCCGTCAATCTGGAAGCCAATCCACTTGCTAAAAAGATTGGAAACGGCGTCTCAGCAGCTCGCAGCTAAGCGTGAAGGCCTCGGCCTCCAGGGAAGCTCTCACATTACAAAACTTGACGGAAACCATTTGCGTGGGGGGCTTGGAGACACAAGGCCTGGGTCACTTTGTTCCTGCTGCAAGAATCTGGGTGGGAGAAAGAGCTGTGACCAGATCCCCGCCCCAAATACCACCCCAGCCAGCAAGCTGGCTCAGCAAAATGGGATTGCTTCTCCCAAATCAGCCACCTCCGTCTCCCCTATCTCTCCACCCCACCGCTGTTCCCGCACAACGGTGTGGGGCCAGGACTGCTGGGGGACAGGATCTGTTCTCACCAACCTGGAAACCCCACACCAGTGCCTATTCATGGTTTCACCAGGATAGCTCTGCCTGCTCTGGAGAACATACCTAACCGAGCCAGAAACCAAAATGCCCCATCCCAGGCCTGGAGACCTCACCCACCAAAAACAAGTCTTTCTAAACTGTCCAGAAGATTCCAGATCTCAGAACAGAAGTGTCTCACAGCCCCAGGCTCTGCGTGCTGACTCATTTCTCATGGACAAGTTAAACCCCCTTTGGGAGACAGAACTAAGCTACAGGTGCCCCAAACCCAGTTCCAAAAGCCCTCCAGGAAGCGGGGCTCAGATAGAGCCAGGAGAAGTGGGCCGGGGTGGCAGGGCCAGGAAGGAGCAAGAGGACGGGAAATGAGCTTCTGCCCTTCGGTCAGTTTCCAAGTGAGGTTCCTTCCAGCCAGACTGGGATGCATACAGCTGCCTCCCTGATGGGGTTTCAATGTTTGTTTCCTCTCCAAAGCTGCAGCTGGAAAGGACAGTCGTGCAAAAAATGAAAACAGGACTAAGAATCTCTCTTCAGCTTTCCTTCGGACCCAATGCAGTAAAAATGCAGTCAACGAAAAATAGCAGAAAATAATATCATGGGCAAATCAGTAATTTAGCACAGGATTAATCGGTACAATTGCTTAAGAACTAATTGTTTGTGTTTTGCATTTCTAGAATCCTGGGAAGCTAATCTAGTCTAAAGAGGAGGAAAGATGGGGACTTTGAGATTCTGATGGAGATGTCAGCTGGCCACTATTTATGTCTGTGTTCATCGTCTTGATTCCATTTAAATTATTGTGATTGCTTTATTAAAAAAGCAATCTCTGTTGTAGCAAAAAAAAAAAAAAAATCAAAACTCGGTTAACTAGAAAAGATTTTTAAGTCCCCCTTAATTTTTTTCTCCTCCTTTATGATATACATTAGGTCCAGATTTTTTCCATGCACTCATTAAGGTTTTGTTTTTTATAAAAATGGAATCACACATACTTTGCAATTCTTTATCCTCTCAATTTTATCAATATGTAACATCTAATCCAGGTCACCATTTTAAATGACTCTGTATCATATCCTCATATTCCATAATCTATTCAACAAATCATTATTATTGAATACCATATTTCCAATTTTTGGTATTATAAACATGACATAATATAATGTAAGCATAAGTTCCCCGTCTTGCACGTACAGCCATGTGAATTTGCCTAGTTGTTTATTTAGAATATATTTAGATGTTAAATTACCATGTAATATTTTGTTAAATTTTGATACATATGCCAAATTGTCTTCTGGCATGGTTGGACCCAATTATATTCCCGCTTAGTCATGAGTGCTTACCCCCCACACACACACACACACACTGTCACTATTTTGAGTATTGTCATTCTTATTTCTTGGCCATGTCCAAGTTTACTGGGTAACTGCTTTCCTTTGCTTGGAGGAGAACATCATCAGAATTTTGTCTTTTCTTTTGGTTGCATTTGTAAGATGAGATCAACCTTGATCATTGTCAGTTAGTAGAAAAAAAGAGAAAGTGGGAAGGAGACAAAGTGAAGTCCACTTAGGTAAATGGGCAAGGATTGGAAGTAACATGGAAAGACCAATACTCCCCCCCAGAAAGGAGGCAGTGGAAGGTGACTTGATTCAGACAATTTCCTGTGCCTTTGCCAGTTGGCACGTGGGACTAAGAACTCTTTTGGTGGCATTCAAAATAGTAGGAGACCCTGTACCACTAGTTGGTTTTGTCACAGCCATTTTTAGGTCGATGCTTCTGGTTCAAGTGATGTGTGTGTCCAGCTTGCAGGGAGTGCACATTTGAGCAGAGTTGCGTTTGTTTGGTCTGCAGGAGAAGACCACTGAAGAAACAAGTGGCAGATTCTCAGAGGGATGGAACTGGGCTGAGTCCTTTTTGTTCATTAGCATCCCTGTTCATTAGCAGCACAAGTAGGACGCCCAACCCCCAAATGCCAAAGACGTGTTGGGACCCACATGAGAGAAATGACATTTTCCGAGTGCATCTGCTGTGCTTACAACTGCCTTTCTTTTACGTGGCAGTGCATAATCTCTTTAATCCTCATGAAAATTTCAGGTAGATGTCACAGTTTGGTTTCATGGGTTTCCAGGGGAACAAGTTGAAGCACAAACCATGGCGACAAAACCAGACCTTGAGTCCAGGCGCTCTAATTTCCAGCTCAGGCCCTTTCTGCTCTCATCTCTTGGCAGGGCTGGCAGGAATGTTCCCTGCTTCTAGTTCGATTCAAGTGGAGCTTCCGACGAGGGCCCAAAGATGGCCAAATCTCTTGTTGCACCAGATGAAAAAGAAAACAGAAGTGGGATGACAATACCCAACGTCCCTTTCAAGTTCTGGGCACAAGGAAAGGCTGTCTGGCTTCATAGGGGAATAGACTCCAGGGCTTCCAGTATTCCTGAGAGGTGTTAAGAAATCGAGACCTTTTAGGGGCACCTGGGTGGCTCAGTCAGTTGAGTGTCTAACTTCGGCTCAGGTCATGATCTTGCTGTTCATGGGTTCGAGCCCCACGTCGGGCTCTGTGCTGACAGCTCAGCACAGCTCAGCCTGGCTTCCGATTCTGTGTCTCCTTCCCTCTCTGCCCCTCCCCTGCTCATGCTCTGTCTGTCTCTGTCTCTCAACAATAAATAAATGTTAAAAAAAAAAAATTAGAAATCGAGACCTTTTAGACAAGGTAAATCTAAATGAATGGCACCCAATCTGTTTCTCCCAGAAAACATACCGCACCCACATGGCTTAGGCTGAGTTTCTTAGAAATCATGGGGATCAGGTGCCTGGGTGGCTCAGTCAGTTAAGCATCTGACTTTGGCTCAGGTCATGATCTCATGGTTCATGAGTTCGAGTCCCACATCAGGTGAGTTCAAGCCCTGCTTTGGTTAAACACGAGCCCTGCTTCAGGAAAGCCCTGCTTCTCTCTCTCTCCCTCTCACTCTCTCTCTCTGCTCCTTGCTTGTGCTTTCTCTTCTCTCAAAAAAAGAAAAGGAAAGAAAGAAAGAAAGAAAGAAAGAAAGAAAGAAAGAAAGAAAAGAAAGAAAGGAATCATGAGGATCATGCAGGGACACAGGATGTGAATGCAAGACATCAATCATTTGGCTTCCTCCTCTCCATTGCAGCTTTCCTCCAGGACACTCTGAGAAGATCATGGCCACCAGATGTTGCTGAGGGTAGGAAAGCTGGTGCCTGAATTTTGCCAGAAGCCTACCCCCCAATCCTGCCACAACCATGGGGCTCCTTCCAACGATCGCCACAGTGTTCACATCAGGGAAGCTTCTCCAGGGCTTCCCATTGCCCATCTGCCTGGGCACCAGGGCTCAGAGGGGGTGCACCATGGAGACCAGATCATCTGGTGCTGTGTTTGTCAAGGCTGAGTTGAGTCTGGTATGTTGGTTTGAGAACTGCTGTCGGAAACACCAAAGCAATGAAAAAATTACACAAATGAGCCACTTGAAGATGCTCTCCAAGGTGGGTGAGCTCTCACGAGCGAAAGCTGGTACAATTCTGTCATCCCTCCTCTTTCACCAACCCCCATACTTGGCTCGATTCTCTGCCACTAGCCAAAACCTCTTTCAGCCTAAATTAGACCTTCTACTTGATGGAGCTTCAAAGCACTCCATTTCCTGGCCTCCCCCACCTTCTTCAATCTCTTTTAAGGGACCATAAAACTCCCTCTCTACTCCCACAAAGACAAATGCCATACGACCCCATTCTCCAGCCTTCCGGTCTTTTCTCAGGCCATCCCACATAGCAGAATCTTCCAGCGTCCTACTTCCTAAGGTGCCTGAATCATACCAGATTCCTGACTCTGGGGAACCTCCTTTTATCTCACACACCTACACCAGTGGCCATCATCACCATGCATGCACTCGGGCTTGCATTCCAGGGCAGGCGTTGACCACAAATGCCCCAAAGCACATCTGCTAATCCACACATTCACACGTCACATTGCAGGAACGCAATGACTTTGTGACTAAAATCAACCTCAGAAATCTTGCTTTCTCTGCATTCAGTAGATTCTCTCTTCCTCACTCACCAAACTGCCTCATTCCAGCAGATTCTGAGACCCATGTTGTAAGAACTCATAGGTCTTCCTTAGGTCTCCATAACAGCTAGATGAGTTAGATAACATTATCTCCATTTTACAGGGGGTTGAATCGGGGTTCAGAAAGATGGTGTGATTTGCCCAGGTTCACACAGCTGGCTGGAGCCTGCCTGCCGAGATCTGAACCCAGATCTGTTGAAAGTACAACACATGCTCTAACACCAGCCCGACACACCAGGGACCTCCCCAAGGTCACACAGTTGTTCGGTGGGGTTAAAAAAATAGAAACGAGAGGAAGATAGAGGCCTGAGGAAGGGAGTAGCAGGGATGAGCTAAAAAGGTAGCTTTGTTTTCAAGGCAAATAGATGAACTTTTACATTATATAAGCATTTAACCATGGCAGTCTTTAAGCAGAAAAGCAAAACTAGGCAGAGGAAGAAAAAAAATCAAGTAGAAGAAAAAAATCTCTGAAAATCATTATGTTTCGGCTCCTGCCTCCAGAAAAGATTTCCCTTAAGCCACAAATACCAGGTGGAAACATTTCTCAGAAACCTAAGACTCTCGGGCCTGTGAGCTATGAAACCCCATACAAATGCCACTGAACCCTCCCCTGAGGCTTCCCCTTCCATGGCTCCCCATCTTCAGCTGCCCCAGGACAGCTGGGCTGCAGCAGTGGCTTGGTGGCCAGCTATGATCTGAAGCCTAAGCCCAGCACGCCTGCTTGAGTCTCAGCCGTGATACAGTTCATGGTTGTGGGTTCGGTGGGAAAGCCCAGAACCTCCGCACACCAGGCCTGAAAGGCAGGATCAATTCCACAAAACCCCTTACCCTAACCTGCATTTGGACTGAGATGCCATGCCTGTGTCCCCTGGGTTGTCCCTGGCAGAGGCAGATATGAATCTCTGGGCACGGATTTTCATGGAGCTCCCAGGAGCCCAGATCCTTATGGATGGGAAGCCAGCACTCCCAACCCCACTGGCCAAGCCAGCACCCTTTTCCCATGTTGTGGTCAATAAGACACCATGATCAAGAGTCAGGAGAACAGGGTTCTGACACCAGGCTAGTCACCAACCAGTTGTGGAGCCTTGAACAAGTCTCTGACCTTTGCCATGTCTCAGCTCCCTCATATCTGGGATACCGGCCCTCCCTATTCTGTGCAGCTGCTGGAAGAACAAATGAGAATATGGGTAGAGAAATTATAACCAACTTCAGATCTTTTTATACTTCCACTTGGTGGGATCCTGAGAGACAGAGATGATGAGATAGATAGATAGGTAGATAGATAGATAGGTAGATAGATAGATAGATAGAATTGGATGGATGGATGGATGGATGGATAGATATCCTAATTTCTGGTCCAGAGAATAGGGAAGATAATTCAATCTCAGGAAGAGAGTTACAGCCTAAAGGAGTGATTAAGGACATGTGCTTTGCAGTCCGAACTCTCCCTGTGATGAAGTGTGGGACCTTGACTAGTTATTCAACCTCTCTGGGCCTCAATTTTCTTCAACTGCAACACAAGAACATTGACAATACTGCTTAGTTGACTTAGTCCTCACACAAGGGTGGCTGGTGACATTGTGAGGACTTCCAACTTGCGGGCTCTCTCTGTGCCGCTCGGTCCTTCCACCCCTCCCGGTATCATACACCCCAGGTATGTCTCATATGTTACCCACTGGACGTGCCTTGGATGGTTTGCCTCTTGCTTTGTCAGATGCCCACCTCTTGGAAAAGAACGGGTCTCCTAAGGCAGCCACAGGAGTGGCTTTGCTACCTTCAGACAGCTGGAGCTACATGTCAGTGCTGGAGAGACTGACCAGGAAGAGGGAGACCCCTCAAGGAACGTGTTACCTCCCCTGGCATCTGACAGTGAGCTTCTGAGTGTGGGGCTCCCTTGGGTGCAGCTGCTGACTGTCCTCCAAATTGTCTACAGCACTTGTCAGCATGAGGGGTGGCCCCGTGTGGTTCAATCAGACTCTCTGAAGCCCTGGGAGACAAAGGTTGCATCTACCACATGGAAACAACCAGCCAAAGCATAAAGAGATTGGTCAGACTCCTAATTCAAATTCACATTGCATCTATACCGCATGGCCCTTGGCGGTTTGATTCCTTAGTTCCAGCAGCTAACTTGTAACTGGGGACATGGCCCAAACACGGAACCTTGAGGGGCAAGTTTCCAAGCCATCTTAGAGACAACCTGCTCCAACAACCTCATCTTCCTGGTGGAGAAGGCAAATCCCAGAGATGGGGAGTGACTTTGCTAAGATGGAAGAGTTGACCAGAGAGTAGCCCAAGAATCTAGGAGAAGAATGGAGACACCTTCACACTCCTCCCTTGGGAGAAAAGTACACCCACAAAGAGGGGGATGGCCCATTGGGAAGAGGAGCGTTCAGGGCCGAATTTCAGGGGCATCATAGAGGGGTGGAATGAACACTAGACCAGGGGGGTAGAAAACCAGTGTCCCCCCACTTGTCTCTGCCTCTTACCAGATGAGCCACTTTGCACTGTCACTTCTCTGTGACGCTCAGTTCTCTTTTATAAAATGGAACCCACCTCTCAGAATTATTGTGAGGAGTAAAGGAGAATGTGTCTTGAAAACCGTAAGGATCTGTGTGTGCACAACCGAATTCTGCTGCCGGTCTACAAAGCCACCTTTAGGATTTGGGTCAGGGGTAGGGACCAGGAAATAGGCAAAGAGAAGAGTTAGGCACGCTCTCTGAGCAGATCCCAGGCCAGGGGCTCTCTCAGCAAAGAGGTCCCAGAGCACAAGGCTAAATCCATGTCATTCAAGCAGGGCTCAGGTTGTGTGTGTCTAAGCAGCTTTGGTTTGAAAAGATTAGGGGGCCAGCGGAGTGGAAACAAAATTTGATGAGGCAGCAGAGTCCTGCCCGCAGTACCACACTGCCCTCTTCAGGCCGTCGGGGAGAAGGCAGCTCAGCGGGGCCAAGACACGCAAATACACACCGCTCAGGGTGGTGGGATCCATTCCCCGCCTGCACGCCTGCAAGCCCTCCCTCCGCAAGTTGCGATGGGGTCTGAGTCAACACTCCGTTCTGCCTAGCCCGAATCTTCCCCCTGTCCTGATGCTCCCCATTCTCCAACCTGCCCTCTGCCTGCAGGCAGCCTTAGCATTTCTCTCTCTGAAGTCAGGATTTATCTGGTTCCCAGAAACAGAGCAGCAGCCTCAGCAACTGCCCTGCTCCCTGTATCCTGTCTGCCCCAGAATAGGGTGGCTTCTCCATACTCTGGACATATTCCAGTCCTTGGGGAAAACCCCCTTGCGTGGAGGGGATCATGATCTGCCTCAATAAAGAGAAAAGCCAGGGCCCTGTAGGTTTCAGGAATGGACCAGAAATTCAGCTACTCAGGAACCTCAGGCACAGGACCCACAGCTGATCTGCCATATGGAGGGAGACAGCCAGGGCCCAGAGCCTGTTCTGTGGCACCGTGAGAGTGTCCTCAGTGGCCCTTGCTGGGCCAGACCTTCCCCCACCCCCAGCCCATTCTCTGTCCTTCCCCTGCTGCTATAGTTCAGAGCAGGGCACTCCGCAGCTGGCTGACCGGCCTCCAGGCGTGGACTCGGGCCACGCTCCCCTGTGCCCTTGTGCGGACCCGGGGAACCACATGCAGCCGGCCCAGCCATGTGACGTGAGTGATTCACACACGCAGACGCCCAAACCAGTTCTCCATTCTTCCTCTCCAGGCCATCACAAAAGGCACAGTCTCGGCTGCTCGGGCTGGAAACCCTTCAGGACAGAGCTGCATTGTTCCCAGGGTCAGAAAGGGCTAGAGGCTGAAGGGAATTAAGACGGGGAGCCCAGGCGCACGGTGGTTTTCCATGCAGCATATACCCTCCTGCAGGCCAAGCCCACTTCCTGTCCTGGCTCCTATTCTGAGGCTCAAGCTTACATCTCCTTTAGAACTGACTTCAGGTTGGGGTGTTGGCTCTTCTTTTCCACTCTCTGCACGTGTGCATTTCTTTGAAAACTACGCACGTGCTGTTTCTTTTTCCCTTTCCAACACACATCATTCTTTAGAGACCATAACGTAAATTCAGAGCCCAGCAACCTTTTCTTTGGGGGCATGCTTTACCTTTTCTTCTTTTGCTCCCTGCCTCTTAGCCGAACAGGGCCCCAGCAGGTGAATTGGGGCTTTCCAGAATTTGGGACATTATTCCAGTTCTTCTGCTTCTCAAATTATGAAAATCATCTATTCCGGGTTGTTAAAAATAAGTTCTCAGTAAATAAATACAGTAAAACATTGGTTTGCAAGCCTAATTCGTTCTGGAAACATGCTTGTAATCCAAAGCACTTGTATATCAAAGCGAATTTCAAGAACCATTGGCTCAGTTGTGATCACGTGACATTCAGCGTCACACACTACTCGTATTGCAAGACATCACTCATTCATCAAATTAAAATGTATTAGGAGCGCTTGCGCCTGGGGTGCCTGGGTGGCTCAGTCAGTTAAGCGTCCGACTTCGGGTCAGGTCATGATCTTGCGGTTCGTGAGTTCGAGCCCCATGTGGGGCTCTGCGCTGACAGCTCGGAGCCTGGAGCCTGCTTCGGATTCTGTGTCTCCCTCTCTCTCTGACCCTCCCCTGCTCACTTGCTCTCTCTTGCTCTCTCTCTCTCTCAAAAATGAATAAATGTTAAAAATAAAGAAAGAAAAAGAAATGTTTGCTTGTCTTGTGGAACACTCACAGAACAAGTTATTCGCAATCCATGGTTTTACTGTATTCGAAATTGGAAGGGCTTTTGGAGGTCACACGATTCCATTGTGATCACCAGGGATGTGGTCCTTCCTCTAGAGCAGGCCCCTGGCAGGCTAGTCTGTCTGTCCCACTTTTAAGTTGCCCCAACTCATTAGGTGGTGGTTTTAAACATCAAGTCCCCCATGCAATAGACTATAAAAAAGACAACCATTCTCCACTGCCCTTTACTTCTACGTCGTTTGCACGTGACTTTGCAGGATAGAACTCGTGACCTCTACAATGCAGCAAAAGTGATACCAGGCCATCTTGGAGTCTAGGCTCCAAGGGGTCTTGCATACTTCCACGGGAACCCTGTCACTGCCATTAGAACAAGGTCAGGGTAGCCTGGTGGAGGATGAACAAACACATGGAGGAAAGCTGAGTCATGCCAGCTTGAACAATCCTAGGCCGGCCAGGCCACAGCCAGCCTGCCAGCTGACCACAGATGCACCAGGGAGCCCCAACTGAGAGCCACCCAGCTGGCCCAGATCGGCAGAACTGCCCTGCTGAGCCCAGCCCAACTTGCAAGCCCTCAGAATTGGGAGCTGAGTAAACAGTTATTATTTGAGGTCACTAAGATTTGGGATGTTTTGCGATGCAGAAAATGGAACCTGATGCACCCCCATAGATACAGAATAATCGTGATTCCTTATCTAGGGGAACAGCCCTGTAAATATTGAAATAGCTAATTATCATTGCCTCTACACACCGAAACGGCTCCCGGGGGAGGTTCCACCCACCAGCCTCGGCCTTAGAGGAAAACCACACCCCCGACATCTCTCCCACCCAGTACCGGCCCCAGGAGCTGCAGTGGGAACTCCTCTGCCATCGGTGTCTGCATCTGTACCCTTTAGCAGCATCATGTCCACTCAGGAGCTCTGAGAGCCCCAATGCTCAAATATCCTGGCCTTTCCGGTACATTCTATGGTCAATTAAAAGAAATTGAAAGATGGAGGTGAGGAGGGTGCTAAAAATACAATGAAAACACTTAAGTCAATTAGGCTCCTTGAAGCCACTTCTGACCCAAATCTAAACTGCCCCAAAGCCTCCAAACCAATGTCCTTGGCAGGTTTCCAACAGAGCCCTGGCTCCGTGGGCCTTAACAGTGGGGGGCAGGGCGGTCAGAGTCTGCTGGCTTCCAGAATTTGCCACATGGAGCCAACAACAAAACGCACTGAACTTGATCTTGGGGTCTGATGTGGAAGGTCACCATCCCACCGCAGGAGACGGATCAGGCCAATGGCAGCCCCCATGCTTAACCAGACACGGCGGGAAGCGGAGTTGTGGGGAAATGGTTGCCATCTGTGGATTTTCTGGCTGAAAACTTCACTGCAAGGGTTGCCAGTTCCAAACGAGCCCTTGCAGCTCGGCTTCCTGTTTTTCGTTTGCACTCCCCGTGTGTCACAACACAATTATTCTGGGAGACGGTCTCAGAATGGACATGGTCTCCAATTTTCTTTCCCTAATAACAGTGCGGGAAATAGGGGTGAGGAAGGCAGAGAGAGAGAGAGAGAGAGAGAGAGAAACCCCAAACCTCAGAAAAGGATGAAAACACTTCTAAATTCTATTTCAAAAATGAGAAAGTCACAGTACACAACCCTGTACTCATTCAATCCAGCCCCCTGCCCTGGGCCATGAGACACTTGGGGGAAGTGAGGAGGGTGAACCCTGCTTTCACGGCATGTGGCGTGAGTAGGTCACGGAGATGAAAGGTGCAGCCTAGGGAACAATCAATAACATTGTAATAACGTGGTACGGTCACCACACCTACCGTGGTGAGCCCTGAGTGATACACAGAACTGTTGATTCACCATGTTCGACACCTGAAATTAACATGACATTGTGTGTTGCTTATGCTTCACTTTAGAAAGAATATTTTGAAATGTCCTTCTCTGAGAGCCTAAAAATCATCAGCGTGACATCAATGGCAACAAGGTCAAGTGGCAGGCTTCTGGAAAGATGCCGGCCACCAGCAATTATTTTTCAACCACCTAACTGACCCGGACGGTGGCTCAAAGTAGAAGAAAGAAAGGGCGACTCTCTTCCAGCTCTTTTCTCTCTTCCACCAAACAAATGCACCAGTCCCCAAATCTCTTCTTACTCGTGGCCATGAGAGCGGTTTGAAGTCTAGAGTATGCGTGTTTTAAAGATCTTGGAGCCATCTTGCTTATGGATTTTAGATTGCAAGATTCGAATATGTGAGTGTGTGTGTGTGTGTGTGTGTGTGTGTGCCTGAGTTTATCCACTCTTTTATCCATGTGCGTATGGACATACATTTGTGCTTGTGAGAGTGCCTGCCAATGTGTGAGTGCAGGTTTATGTAAATACATATCCCCCTAACACTGAAACATGGTGCAGATGTCTGTGTGAGCCTGTGAGTTTGTGCACTTGATCACCGGTATGTGCATGAAGTTGTGCATGTGTGTGTATGGGTGCGGTGTGTGTGCGTGCACGCGTGTGTCTGCTTCGCACACATTTTCCCCCCAACATGTCTGCAGGACTGTGCTCGAGGTGGGTTTGCACCCCTGTGCATGCAAGTGCACGCCGGCCTCTGAGAGGCGTGCCTGTGCGTGCACGTGGCCTTTGCACACGCAGGACCGCTTGACGGCCCCATCTCCTTCTCCCTTCCCACGAGCCCACAGCAGCCTTTGTTGGCCTCCCTCTGGGATCTGCCAGCTAATGGCAGGAATCCCTCTCCTGGGAAACAACCCTCCTCCCCCTGCTCATTGGTGTCTCATCAGAGGGCTCTGGGCTCCAGCCCTTAAAAGGCAGCCCACGATTGCAACGGACGACTTTCTTAATTGCCCGTGATGCTTGCGGGCACAGGGCAAACACCACGGTAGCTAGCAGGCAGCCGAGCCGAAGAAGGCTACATTTTGCGCCTGTGTGAATTGAGTGTTCCCGGGAGCTGAGAGGCCAAAGCGGGCTGGAGGCACCGAGAGGCTGTTATTACGGCCTGGCACGGGTCCACTGGTAGCTTCTTAAGATCCTGAGGCCATTTCACCACACTCTCCAACTGCAACACCCCTAGAATCTCCAGACCGGGACACCCCCACGGCTGCATCCTCCCCTGCCCCCTTATACCAGCTTTCTCTTTCCCTTTCTCTCGGTCTCTCTTTTCCCTTTCTCTTTCTTTCTCTCTCTCTCGTTCTCTCCTCCAGTTTCCCTCTCTGCGTCTCTCCCCACGCCTTTTCTCAGTTCCTCTCTCTCTCTTCTTTTCCCGTCCTCTCTCTGGGCCTCTCTGCCAGTCCTTAGTTCACAGCAGCACACTTAAAGCTGGACAATGACCAGAGAATCTGTCCCCCAACCGGCCTGCCCCCCACCCCCAGGACCTCCCCGTGGTCCTCACCCAGCCCATTCCTTCAGAGCTCTGGGTCCTGCGGCGGGGGGTTGTTACTTATACTCATTTCCAAGGCTTTGGGGAGGCCAGGTGCCTTAGCAAAGGGCTGTCTTGTTCCCATGTTTTCATCTGGTCACCCCCCTCCTTGGTGCCGAAGATAGCCAATGCCCAGCCCCTTGATTCCTCCTTTGGTAGCTTTCGCTCCCACGGGGGGAAGTGAAGATCCAGACACAGAGAGAAGATGCAGAGAGAACCAGCAAGTCAGAGGAAAGGCCACAGGTGCTCCCAGGTCCATAACTTAAGGCGCAAAATTGCTCCCCGCTGGGCGCAGATTGGAAGGAGATTTGAAGGATCTTGGAGCAATGACAGCAGACCTGATTTCCTCCTGAGACCTGGGCGAAGGGGGTCAGGGAAGAGGGCTCTGTCTTAAGAGGGTTTTTTAGTGTTTGTTTATTTTTGAGAGAGAGAGACAGAGCATGAGCATGAGCATGAGCAGGGGAGGGGCAGAGAGAGAGGGAGACACAGAATCCCAAGCAGGCTCCAGGCTCTGAGCGGTCAGCACACAGCCCGACGCAAGGGCTCAAACTCACCAGCCGTGAGATCATGACCTGAGCCAAAGTCGGACGCTTAACTGACTGAGCCACCCAGGCACCCCAAAGCTCTATTTTACAAAGGGCTCAAAGTACCCTCATTCAAACGGTTCTTCAGAACATTTTTCTTGGCTCAATATATGTTTATGAGCCAGTGAATGAATGAATGAATGAATGAGAGATTACTAGTTTCCCCTCCCCAGAGACTCCTGGAGACTGCAATAATACCAAATCTAGATCTCTCCACAAAGTACAGGAATGTGCGAAACAGCGTCAACAAGGCTTTCCAACACGAGGAGAAAGCAGCCCTTGGGGCAGCCCTGTCTCCAGGCTGCACTCAAGTTTCCTTGTCTATGAAATGAACCTCCCCTAATGGTCTCAATGATCTTCTCATCAGTCAAGTCCTGGAGATGAGAAAGCTGTGGCATCAGGAGAAAGGAGTTCCAGACTCTTTCATGGTTTTGATCCCAGGCCCCCAGCACCCTCTCTGGACCCCATCCCAGCCAGGACCCCTGGAGGCTCCCAGGGGGCCCCTACACAGACCCCTCGGCACAGCTGGAAAGACATGGACCCAGATGTGCAGATGCGCCACCCTCTTGCCCTCCCCATTTTGCCCATCTCGCCAGGTGTGGGGGACACCATCTGACTAGCTGGTGAGGAAGGATGAAAGCTTGGGCCCCTTACCTCTGGTTGGGATGTTACTCTCACTCCCTCATCCCTTGGTGGGAACAAACTGGAGTCTCCTCCATGTGTCTTTGCCTGAAACTCTGTGCATGCAGGAACCCCTCCCCTCCTCTCCTGCATATGCCCTGCTCCCTCTCAAGGTTCTCCCCGAAGTCCTTCATCAGCAAATTGCTGGCACACCAATACTCATCTCAGGGCTGCTTCCAGAAAACTGATCTCTGACAACGAGTACTCAAACACAAACACCTCTGATGAGGGTGTGTAAACACAAGGAGCCGTAGACATCTTGAGAGGGTGGCCACTCTCCAGCTGTTTGTTCCTGGAGGAAATGGAAGCCATGTTGCTGCAACATATCCCGATTTTGTTTTTAATCTTTAAAGGAATTCATGGCTTTCATGAGATCTCTTGCTTTTTAAGGGTGAGGAATATCTGAGAGCATTTTTAAAACACTGTGCACAAACACAACAAAAGCACAGGCGGCATTCAACATGCTGACAACGAGATTCCAATATCTGATCTGCTGGTTCAAACACTCCAGGGAAGAAATGGTTGGGAGTGACTTCTACATCCAACTAAGATGGTATCCCATCAAAAATCACCACACACTTAAAAAAGCAGGAAAATATTACCCATAATGAGAAAATCAGCCACTCTATGATAATCAGTCCGGAACTGGCACAGATTAGCATTAGCAGACAAGGAAATTGTGATATGTCTCAGTGTATCTTTTGACGCACTAAGCAACTATTGGAATGGCTAAAATTTAAGAGATTGACTGTATCATGTGTTGGTGAGGATGTGGAGGAGCTGGAACTTCCATGTACTGACAGTGGGGTTTTAAAATAAGACAAACACTTGGGAAAGCAGTTTGGCAATTTTTTTTAATTCTAGAGAGAGAAAGAACAAGCAATGTAGAAGGGGCAGAAGAAGAGAGAGCGAGAGAGAGAGAGAGAGAAAGTCCCAAGCAGACTTCGTGCTCAGCACAGAGCCCAACATGGGCCTTGATCCCACGACCCTAGGATCATGATCTGAGCCGAGATCAAGACTTGGACGCTCAACCAACTGAGCCACCCAGGCACCCCCTTTGGCAAATTCTTAAAAAATTAAATATACACCTACCATATGACCCACTCTTGGCTATCTACCCTAGAGAAACAAAAGCCCATGTTCATACAAAGACTTATACATGGATTTTCACAGTAGCTTTACTCATGACAGCCAAAAACTTGAAAACAACCCTTCAACAGGTGAACGAATAAACTGTCATACATCCAAGCTATGGCCCACTACGGGAGGCCAGACATGGTGATATAAAACATATTTTTCCATTTGTATAAAATTCTAGGAAATTAAAATGAACCTATGGAGACATAAAGCAGATCAGCGATCTTATGGGGGAGAGGAGTGAGAGAGGACTACAAAGGGCCACAAAGAAACTTTTGGGGATTAGGGACATGTCCATAACTTGCTTGCGGTGATGGTTTCACAGGTGTATACCTATGTTGAAACTCGCCAGATTGTACAGCTTGATGTTGCGATCCATGATATGCCAATTATACTTCAATAACACTTTTTAAAACCAGGGTCTAACAGGTAATGAGCACTCAATAAACATTTGTCGAATTAAAAATAAAAATAAAAGCAATGGGTACAAAGAGTACAGTGTTCCCCACCTGGACATCTTTGTGGGGGTGGTGGGGGGCACCACAACCCTTACGTCAGCTCCATGGTGGTCCCAGGGTTCATTCATGCCCTCTCCACATGCCTCCACAAGCATCAAGTTGACAGTACATTTCCTCCAAGGTCATTTAATTAATATCCATGTGGAAATGAGAATGTATGTGAATTTCCACTGAAGACCAGAGCTGCATTGGTTATTTTATATAATCCATATAAAAGTTTGCCTTTTATCAAGGCGTAATACCTTACTTAGGCTAAAATGAAAGTGCTTACCCTTTACAATGGGCCGAATATGATATATGAATGGGCCATTTGTTTTTAACTGCCGTGCACCATGCTCTCACCAGTGTTTACTACAAACGTAATAATGAGGTTTCAATACATTTGTGTTAAACTGCCTTTCCCTCCAGCTAGGAACCCTCAAATGACCACTGAAGGGTCTAACTGATGACCCTGTAGCCAATGGCTACTTCATTTATGTTCATTTATATTTAAAGCATTTCCCACTCTTTGACATATGTTTCTTTTTTTTTTTTAATGTTTATTTTTGAGAGAGAGAGAGACAGAGTGCAAGCAGAGGAGGGGCAGAGAGAGAGAGATACAGAATCCGAAGCAGGCTCCAGGCTCCGAGCTGTCAGCACAGAGCCCGACGCGGGGCTCGAACTCACGAACCGTGAGATTGTGACCTGAGCCGAAGTCGACGCTCAACCAACTGAGCCACCCAGGCGCCCCATCGACAATTGTTTCTTATCTTACAAGGATTTTCACAGCACCCTGTGGGAGTAAGTAGAGTGGACACATTATCCTTTCTCCATGGATGAGAAAACCCAGGCACGAATGTGGGGAGATGTGCTCAATATGCCACAGCAATGAACCTGCAGCCTGACAGGCCACATGGCTGCTCACGTGGCCTCCCAGCAAAGTGGGGAGAAGAAAGCACTGTCACCAGCCCATGCCTCTCAAAGGCTGTGACCTTCACCAGTTCTCTGGGGTCAGAGGGAGCTGTTCTGTGAGGTCATCTATGGGAGCCCCAGGGCCCTAGGTGTCCCAAGTCCTATCTGCTGCAAAGACGGACCTTCCTGCCTTTACTCACTCATCAGCTGGGAGAAGATATGAATCTGATTACTGAAGGGGCCAGAAGATTCCATGGGCGTGGATGCCTTTTATCCAATTCAGCTCTGTCCCTAGAGCCCACAGGCAGTTTAAATAGATCTCACACAGCAACCATGCTAAGAACCCAAGGTCACAGAACACATACCTCCTACATTCCACCACAAGGCCCACTGCGTGGGTCTGGGGTCTCAGAGACAGAAGGTAGGAGGGGCCGGGCTTCTCCAAGGAGAAAAGTGGGAGAATGGAGGGCTGGACTTCCAGCCCAAGCCCTGGAAACTGCATTCCCGCCTGGCATTACAAGCTGTCTCCTCTGCCATAATGCCACAAGACGAAGAGGCCAGTTAAAATGCCAAAGGCCAGCACATTAAGCGCCAGGCCCCTATCTCCAAATGGCTTTTTTTTTTTAATGAAATTTATCATCAAATTGGTTTCCATACATCACCCAGTGCTCATCCCAACAGGTGCCCTCCTCAATGCCCATCACCCACTTTCCCCTCCTTCCCACCCCCCATCAACCTTCAGTTTATCCTCAGTTTTTAAGAGTCTCTTATGGTTTGGCTCCCTCCCTCTCTTTTTTTTTTCCCTCACCTCCCTCATGGTCTTCTGTTAAGTTTCTCAGAAACCCTCTTTCACTGTTGTTGGGAATGCAAACTGGTGCAGCCGCTCTGGAAAACAGTGTGGAGGTTCCTCAAAAAATTAAAAATAGATCTACCCTATGACCCACCAATAGCACTGCTAGGAATTGACCCAAGGGATACAGGAGTGCTGATGCATAGGGGCACTTGTGCCCCAATATTTATAGCAGCACTTTCGACTATAGCCAAATGATGGAAAGAGCCTAAATGTCCATCAACTGATGAATGGATAAAGAAATTGTGGTTTATATACACAATGGACTACTACTTGGCAATGAGAAAGAATGAAATCTGGCCTTTTGTAGCAACGTGGATGGAACTGGAGAATGTTATGCTAAGTGAAATAAGTCATACGGAGAAAGACATACCATATGTTTTCACTCTTATGTGGATCCAAATGGCTTTAAAATCAACCATCAAAACAGAAGCAGGGAGCTGCAGCCTGAGATGGAGAAACAATCCAGGAAGCTGGTGGAGAAGATCACCAACTGCGATGTCAGACAGACCTGCTTTCAGCCCCAGCTCTTCAATTCTTAGCTGTGCAACCTCAGTCACATTACTTTACCTCTCTGAGCCTGGGTTTCTTCATTTAGAGGACGGGGATGACGGAAGTGCCTATGTCATTGGGTTGACGTGGATTAAATGGATTCATGCACAGAAAGAGTCTAGTAAAGTGCAGGGGACACAGGAAGCACCCACTAAATATTAGTTACTATTATTATTATAGTTCTGATTAGACACAGAGGAAAGGAAGGGGACAGTCTGGCCTGTTCAAGGTTTGCCAGATGGGTATCCGTGGAGGAGGGGGGCCAAACGGGGCAAAGAGAACCAAGACAGAGCCCGCGTATGCTCCAAGTGGACGTGGGAGGCCGCCAGATCCTCCGCGTCCTTCTTCCGTCATCTAATATTGTTCTCACTTGACAGGTGATGAAATGAGACTCCGCCGGCTGCACGGCAGGACCCCTCCCACCAGCAGCTCCAGTTCCACCGCTGGGCCCCGTTCCTGTGGTCTGTCCTCCACTCTTTGTCGGGACAGGGTCCCTTCTCATCTGGAGAGCCACCAGGGACAGGATGTGCCTTTCAGCACGCCCCTTCCAGCACAGCGCAAAGAACAGCAGACCTGCTCAGGGCCGTCCTGCCTCCCTGCCGTGGCACCTGCGGACACGCGTGGGTGGTGCACCGTGACACTCTGATGAGTCCCACTCTGCCATAGCGAGAGCCCCCCGGCCCGGCAGCCCACCTGTCCAGCATTAGGAGCACAGGACACAGACCTTCCGGCCTTCATTCCACCTACTGTGTTGCAAGCCGGGCCCAGGCGGCTCGGTCCTAAATCAGCACTTGGGGCGGGGAGTGCAGAAAGGTGCACACAGATAAATCACTCAGGCCCTGCTTCCCGGGAGAACAAGCGCCGACCAAGTCACAAGGTTGGCTGCGACAAGTGTCTTAGAGGCACAGGCACGGATAAAAGCCTCTGGGAGTTCCAAGAAGGGAGTCGAGGCTTCCAGCTGGAGGGCAGGGAGTAGGCATTTGACCCAGGTGGCATTTCTATGCCCCAGACAACCAAATCCATGGGGATTTAGCTCCTGACTTACCCTGGTGAGACGTGGGAACAGGTGATGGAGGCGGCTGGGAGCGCTTCTCTGAAGACCTTGAAGGGGGGCCAGAGCCCAAAGGTGCCCCCCCACACTCCTCCAACACCACTCCAGCCTCAGCCTCGGACTTCCCGTGCCTCCCCACACGCACACCTGAGGCTCCCCAAAGAGCCTGGCTGCATCTGCAACTGCATGCAGAAAGGGGCTCACTCAGGGCCTGTGGGTGACTTCAGAGAGAGCTCTGAGATCTCGTATCCTCTGCCCTCAACTCATCGTGGGTTCTGGGGGGCCCCCGGTGGACCTCAGCCACTCAACAAGCAGGAACTGCACCCCCTATTCCCAGCCCTGGGATAAGCGCAGGGAACCCATTCAAAAGGTAAGAAGGGTTGGACCACACAGGACTAGACGGGAAACTCACAGTCACCTGTCCCTGACATCCCCAGGCTTCTCTAATCCCCTTTCATTCCTTACCTCATTCACACATCCATGTACTTAACCAATATTTATTGAGCCCATGGTCTCTCCTTCCTTTCGAAGTTTGCTGTCTTACCACAACGCTCCTCAAATTGAGGTGGGTTCACGAGGGACACGAGTCAGTTGTAAGCTAAGGACTTCCAAGGATTCCTGTCACTTCCAGCGCATAGGGCAGCAGAATCTCAGCAGTAAATCCGGGACCCCAGACACAAGTAATGGCTCCTCCAAGGCCAGCTCCTGTGCGTGCAGCCTGTGCAGGCACGTGGGGTCTCTGAGCTCAAAAGCACCCCATATTGGGTGGGAGGCTCTGCTGTCACCATCTTGAAGCTCTTAGTCATTTCCTGTTTGTGTCTTATCAGTGAAGTCCAGCGGGACCCAGCATGCGCATGAGCAGGGCAGAAACGAGCATTATTAGCTTGTCTGCGGTGCTGGGCGTCCCCATCTGCAGACAGCATTTGCAATTCCTCTGAGCACAGAGTTCTGGCGGACTCGCCATGCACGCCGGCTCAGCAAGACTCAAATCCGGTACACGATAAGCACGTTATGTCTGTGACGAAAGTAACATGGGAGCTGACGATCTCAGGAAGCTGTGTTTTCCATTCAGACCAGAACTTTCTTTGAACACGGCAAGGAGGAAATGGCTTCTAGGGAAACATATCCAACCAAGGGAAGGGGAAAAGGGAGCCATGCACGGATCTCATTCCTTTCGATCTTTGATTCCTCGCCAGTAAGCCAAGGCGGCGAGAGCTGTAGGACGTGTGCGCATCAAGAGGTGCCACGAAGGGGCGCCTGGGTGGCTCAGTCGGTTGGGCGTCCGACTTCGCTCAGGTCACGATCTCGCGGTCCGTGAGTTCGAGCCCCGCGTCGGGCTCTGTGCTGACCGCCTGGAGCCCGCTTCGGATTCTGTGTCTCCCTCTCTCTCTGACCCTCCCCCGTTCATGCTCTGTCTCTCTCTGTCTCAAAAACAAATAAACGTTAAAAAAAGAATTTTTTTTTTTAAAAAGAGGTGCCATGAAAACGGTAGAGCCATCCATTTTGTGAGAGCCCCTGCTATTCACGTGTGAACTGTGACGTACAGTTGTGTCGTTCTGGTGGTTCCTCTAGGTAAATGCTCTTATATTTTCATCCAAGGCCAGCATTGCACAAGGTAACAGTAAAACTCATGCTGATAATTTAATTTCTAAATTTTCATTTACTTGGAACTACATTAAACAGCAGAATGAAAACACCTTGACAGACCATGCAGAAAAAGAAAGAGCTTCATGTTTTAGTAGCTTTGATGGCACTTTTTCCCCTGACGCTGGAACAAGGCACCTGCATTTTCATTTTGTACGGGGGTCCGCAAATTAGGTAGCCAGCTCTGTGTGCACCTGTTCAGGTGCACAGCAGAGGAATCTTAGACAACATTCAGCTGGGTGACCGTGGCAGAGCTCTGCAGGCCCCAGATTCAGGAGCAGCGACGTGCTGGGCTGGTTCTTATGGCTCATGCCAGCTCCCAACATTCAGCAAGCATCTCTCCCCAAGTTTGCATTTGATAACGTAACATCATAGCTTGCAATCTGGCATGGTGGGGGTGTTTACACTGCAGAAATTAGCAGGCATTACGGACCAGGCCTTTTTTTCCAGACAGCTACTGTTAAACTCTCACCAGCACATGACTGGTCAGAAACTATCTGGCTCGACCTCCTCAAGGCACCAAAAGCGAGGGGGATGTGATTGGTCAAGGTCCCACCATTCCTAAGGAGAGGCCTGTCTTATTCGGTTTCCAAGGTCTTCCCATGGAAAAGAGTGGTCCCAGGTGAGACCATCAAAAACCAAGCAGATCCCTGTCCCAGGGATGATGCAGGCGCTCCTGGGATAAAATGGGGGTTAACTGGACTGTGTCCCTCCCTGGGTTGTCCTGTCACCAGGCAGGAAGGGTAACCTTTGCTTATAAATGCTGGGTCTCACTCCAGAACATGCCTCCCGACCCATAATTGCTTTCAGAACATGCTGTTTCCACTTAGGGAAACCTGAGCTTCCTTCCAAATGGCACCGGGCATGACCTGAAATTACATGTTTGCCTTCTGAAATGGACACACAAGGCAAGCCGGCTGCCCTGGAGTCCCAGCAGACGGGGATGCAGGAGGCGCTGGCGGGCGCTGGCTGATACACAAGAAGCCGGAGTACCCGGTGAAGCCCCAGCCGGAAGCAGGGCCTCCTGCAGATTCAGCTGCAATGCAGAAGCCTGCATTTGTGCCATTGCTATGCATGCCTGAACCTCCCCGCCCCCGTCGGGGTACCGCCCTGCAGCCCGTGCCTAGACACCCCCACCCCTGGACTATTGCTCTGCCGCTCGGGCCACTGGGCAGTGCCCCACTCTGAGGGGGCTGATCAGTGCCCCACTCTGTCTAAAGTCTTCATTCATTAACGTAAAACACACTTGGCAGGCATTGAAGACGCAAACCTGAATAAAACGTTTATCCTGTCCTTACGGGGCTCACAGTCTGGTGAGCGAAATAGAGGTAGAAACAAATAATTCTAATTTAAAGGGCACCTGGGTGGCTCAGTCAGTTGAGCGTCCGACTTTAGCTCAGGTCATGATCTCACGGTCCGTGAGTTCGAGCCCCGCGTCGGGCTCTGTGCTGACAGCTCAGAGCCTGGAGCCTGCTTTGGATTCTGTGTCTCCTTCTCTC